>NC_135233.1:70312500-70615000 GCF_051348905.1 Ranitomeya variabilis
TGAAGTGCTCCAAAATCTCCTGATAGCTAGCTGCATTGACCCTGCCCTTGATGAAACACAGTGGACCAACACCAGCAGCTGACATGGCACCCCACACCATCACTGACTGGGTACTTGACACTGGACTTCAGGCATTTTGGCATTTCCTTCTCCCCAGTCTTCCTCCAGACTCTGGCACCTTGATTTCCGAATGACATGCAAAATTTGCTTTCATCAGAAAAAAGTACTTGGGACCACTTAGCAACAGTCCAGTGCTGCTTCTCTGTAGCCCAGGTCAGGCGCTTCTGCCGCTGTTTATGGTTCAAAAGTGGCTTTACCTGGGGAATGCGGCACCTGTAGCCCATTTCCTGCACACGCCTGTGCACGGTGGCTCTGGATGTTTCCACACCAGACTCAGTCCACTGCTTCCTCAGATTCCCCAAGGTCTGGAATAGGTCCTTCTCCACAATCTTCCTCAGGGTCCGGTCACCTCTTCTCGTTGTACAGTGTTTTCTGCCACATTGTTTCCTTCCAACAGACTTACCATTGAGGTGCCTTGATACAGCACTCTGGGAACAGCCTATTTGTTGAGAAATTTCTTTCTGGGTCTTACCCTCTTGCTTGAGGGTGTCAATGATGGTCTTCTTGACATCTGTCAGGTCGCTAGTCTTACCCATGATGGGGGTTTTGAGTAATGAACCAGGCAGGGAGTTTTTAAAAGCCTCAGGTATCTTTAGCATGTGTTTAGAGTTAATTAGTTGATTCAAAAGATTAGGGTAATAGGTCGTTTAGAGAACCTTTTCTTGATATGCTAATTTTTTGAGACAGGTTTTTTGGGTTATCAGGAGTTGTATGCCAAAATCATCAGTATTAAAACAATAAAAGACCTGACAAATTTCAGTTGGTGGATAATGAATCTATAATATATGAAAGTTTAATTGTAATCATTACATTATGGTAAATAATGAAATTTAACACTATATGCTAATTTTTTGAGAAGGACCTGTATACAAAAATATACAATAAACAAAATGTCAAAGCACACAAAATATATTCTATACACATATGCATACAGGGAAAGCCCCCAAAAAGGAATAATCCTAAGAACGCGTTTTATTAAAATAGCAGCATATTTCATATGGGCTGGGGTTACGTAGCTCGCATCCTAGTGCAGTCTAATACGTAACATAGGTGCTGAGTAGGTGTAAGCAAAGCACTGACCTTTGAAGAAGATAAGAGAAGGAGAAGAGGAGCCGCAGTAGAATGTAGGGGCTCACAAGCAGAGCTGTAAACAAATGGAGTGTCAGATAACGGTATTATGAGTAGTGAAAAGGGGGGGAGAAATATATCTATATGGCAGTATTTGAGTAAATCCGGAAACGCACGGAAAAGGACATTGGTCCTGGTAGGAACTAGAGAGAGAGAGAGGTGGTACGTAGTATAGGTAGTGGCCACACATGATGATAGCCTGATGGTGGCATGGTGGTGCCAAGAATCATACCTGTGGGTCCCGTATGGCGGGTGTCTGTGGTGATGTGTGCCAGCATTGGTGGTCAGTGGGTTGATATAGTGTGGGGAGAGGAAGGCAAGAGGCAGAGCGCAGGGTGCGCGAGCACAGCGAAGAGGACGAGGCTGGGCACACAGAAGGAGGCAGGCGCATGCGCAGAGTACAATATGGAAGAGAGGTTTGAAGTGCTGAAAAATTCCCACGCTCGAGTTCATATGAGGTTATGCCAGCAGGGGGGCGCAGCACCCCAAGTCTAGGTAGCTACGTTCCCCTGCATTCCATTCATTCCCCAGTTTTTACAGCCAGGGGCAGCTGCATTAGCAGGCTCCTGCTTGTAAATTTATTTAACCCCTTCAGATGGATTTGCATCATGGGACATGACTGTATGACAGACAGGTATGGAATATTGTTTTTTTTTTAAATTTTAACTTCTTTTCAGTTGACAAGGGTCGTCATTTGGATTGAGCGTATAATAAAGCTATTACAACCCCATGTGCATTTATTTAATTAAAATTCTTTTATCCTGATGTGTGCGTGTTTTTTTAACCCTTTATTTCTATTGGATTAATAATGGATAGGTGTCTTATTGACATCTCTCCATTATTAACCAGGCTTAATGTCACCTTACAATAGCAAGGTGACATTAACCCTTTATTACCCTATATCCCACCGCTACTCGGGAGTGGGAAGAGAGAGGCTAAGTGCCAGAATAGGCAAATCTTACAGATATGCCTTTTCTGGGGTGGCTGGGGGCAGATGTTTTTAGCCAGGGGGTGCCAATAACCATGGACCCTCTCTAGGCTATTAATATCTGCCCTCAGTCACTGGCTTTCCCACTCTGGCGGAGAAAATTGTGCGGGAGCCCACTCTAGTTTTTTCCGTGATTTAACCCTTTATTTTAACACCTAGAGCTCCCAAATTTTGCACACACACACACTACTAACATTATTAGTGAGGAATATGTAAAAGTATAAGGGATATGAAATGGTTTACTGTATGTAAACCATGTCTCATATCATGTCGGGTTTGAGAAGGAGATAGCAAAAGCCGGCAATTGAATTACCTGCTTTTCTGCTATCTAGCTCTGTATTAAATATAAATATATATATATGTGTGTCTCATATATATACCTATTCTATGTGTAGATATTTATTTTAGCTATTCTATTCTATTCTGTCAGTGTGATTTTACTGTACACCGCACTGAATTACTGGCTTTTCTATAGAACACCGGTGCGTATTTCTCGCAAGTCACACGCATGGTCCGTGTGTGATCTGTATTTTTCTCGCCCCCATTGACTTTCATTGGCGGATTTTTTGCGCAATACGCTGACAAATGCAGCATGCTGCGATTTTCTAAGCCCGTAAAATACGGCCGAGAAATATATGGCAGATAGGAGCTGCCCCATAGAGAATCATTGGTCCGTGTGCAATGCCTTTTTTTGCGTCTCTCATACGTCCGTATTCCTCTCTAGTGTGACCCCGGCCTTATACTGATTACAATGATACCTGGGTTCATGAAATCCATCTTGTGGTTGTTGTGTAATCTTTATTTTCAATTTTCAGTTAAATGATATGCTCGTGCTCCGGGGCGGCCTGTGGGAAGGCCTGTTGGGGGGGCAGTGGGCGGGGCTTTATATGGTGCTCTGCTTACATATTCATCTGTATGGGCCTCACTGACCTGCCCCCTATTTTATATACTGCATAGAACATTGTGTGGGAAAAAAATAACATTCATCAAAATTACCTCTGTCCTTGTGGGATCATGTGCAGGCGATTATTATTCATTTTACTTATTTATTTTACTCTCTTTTTGCACCATCATATTTCACAGCATTTTATAGATATTAAAATCACTGTCCCCAATGAGGCTCACAATCTGAATTCCCTTTCAGTATTTCTTTTGGAGTCAGTCTATTGTTGCTAAAATCCATCTGCCCAACAGGAAGTAGGAGTCTTAAATTAGGTCTAGCAGTCAGTGTGAAAATCGCAATGTTTTAATGTAGATCAAGATATGAAAAAATTAAAAAAATCAAAACATAAAAACCTGATTTAAACAATGGGTCATTTTGTGATGACACATTCCCTTTATAAGGGTTTCCGGGCTTTTAACCCCTAAACTCACAGAGCTTTTTTCGTTTTCATTTTTATCTCCCCTTCTTTCCAGAGCCATAACTTTTTTATTTTTCCGTCAATATGGCCATGTGAGGGCTTATTTTCTGCAGGACAAGTTGCACTTTTGAAAGACATCATTGGTTTTACCATGTCGTGTATCAGAAAACAGGAAAAAAATTCCAAGTACAATGAAATTGCAAATAAAGTGCAATCCCACACTTGTTTTTTGTTTGGCTTTTTTGCTAGGTTCACTAAATGCTAAAACTGACCTGTCATTATGATTCTCCAGGTCATTTTGAGTTCATAGACACCAAACATGTCTAGGTTAATTTTTATCTAAGTGGTGAGAAAAAATTCCACAATTTGCTAAAAGAAAAAAAAAAAAGCAGTTTTCCGACACCGGTAAAGTCTCCATTTTTCGTGATCTGGGGTCAGGTGAGGGCTTATTTTTTGTGTGTGAGCTGACATTTCCAATTATACCACTTTTTAGCAGATAGGTTCTTTTGATCGCCCGTTATTGCATTCTCATTCAATGTAGTGGCGACCAAAAAAATGTAATTTTGGCGTTTTGATTTTTTTTCTTGCTATGCCAGTAAGTGATCAGGTTAATCCTTTTTTTATTGATAGATTGGGCGATTCTCAACGCCGCGATACCAAATATGTGTAGGTTTGATTTTTTTATTGTTTTATTTTGATTGGGGCAAAAACGGGGTGAGTTGAACTTTTACATTTTTTTTATTTTTTAATATTTTAAAACACATTTTCTTTTTGGCATGCTTCAATAGCCTCCATGGGAGGCTAGAAACATCCACTTCTCGATTGCCTCTGCTACATTGAGGTGATGCACAGATCACCTCTATGCCGCAGAATTACAGGCTTGCTATGAGTGCCGACCACAGGGTGACCTCTGATTGTAATGGCAATGCACCCATGACCCCCAATCACATGACGGGGGTCAACGGTATGAGTACTTCCGGCCGCGCTGCCGGCAGTGCTTGTTAAATGCTGCTGTCAGATTTTGACAGCAGCATTTAACTAGTTAATAGGTGCGGGTGGATCACGATTCCACTCACACCCATTGCGGGCACATGTCAGCTGTTGAAAACAGCTGACATGTCGCTGCTCTGAGGTGGGGTCACCGCTGTAGCCCACCTCAAAGCTGGGGATACTGCCAGCTGACGTACTATTCCATCAGCTGGCAGAAATGGGTTAAAAAAAAATCTGCAGTGTGCATATGCAATACCATAAATTATTATTATTATTAGTAGTAGTAGTAGTAGTAGTAGTAGTAGTAGTAGTAGTAGTAGTAGTATCTTTTAACTTACAAGTTTGATCCATTGTGTCCAGTTCTTGATATGACATATTCCCTGTTCTGATTACACAGGTATTCCTCCTTAAGAATGAGGAAAGCTATGAGGAGAACAGATTTTAATCTTCATTCTTTATGCCATTTACCCTGTCTCAGTGTTTCCTATAGGTGATTATTCTCCCTTTACCACTTTGTGTTCTCAGCTCTTGCAGCTCAGGATATTATCTGCCTGCAATCCTTTTCCCCCTTTTTTATTTCCATCCCAAAGTGCTGACTGCCTCTGTCTTATCTCCTGCGTAATGTACACTGTCACCAGACCCTCAGTGTGCAGAATTTATAACTACCCATGTAAAGGCCTATTTCATCATGGTCTAAAAAGTCATCTGTGTGCTGATGCAAAGCCACTGATAAGAAAACAATGCAGAATGCCATTTTATACCCTGAGGAACAATCGACCATGATAGTGTCTCCTTAAACAGAACATGAAGGCGAGCATTTCAGGAATCTAATAAACCTCAATGTAAGCATAACTGCTAAGTTAAAAACATGCTAAAATCACACAAAACATACATACATGCCCATATAAACACATAGACATATACACAAACATATACACACACACATACATACACACATGCACACATACACACACATACATACTCACACACATACACACACACACACATACATACACACACATACACATACATACATACACACACACATACACACACACATACACACACATACACACACAAACATACACACACACACATACACACATACATACACCCACACATACGCACACATACACACACACATACATACACATACACACACACATACACACACATACACACACAAACATACACACACACATACACACATACACATACACACACGCACACATACACACACATACGCACACATACACACACACACATACACACACACATACACACACACGCACACATACACACACATACACACACACATACACACACATACACATACATACACATACACACATGCACACATACACATACATACACACATACATACACATACACACACACACACATACACACACACATACACACGGACATACACACACACGCATACATGCACACAAATATACACACACATACACACATGCAAACGTGCACATACACGCACACATTCAAGTATGCACACATACACACATGCACACATTCATACATACACGGGCACACATGCACACAAGTATACACACATAAACATGAACGTGTATGATGATGCGGATTGTATCCAACTATAAAGCCAATTTTTCTCATGACTGTTAGTATCTAGTTGCGTTTACAAGCTTGACTTTCTACATTTATTTATTTTGCTTAAATACAGCAGAACCAGCATATTCAGCCATGATGTACAAAGATTGTCATCACTGATGTCAGTCTTTGTTCCTAATAGCATTCACAATCTCTTCTGACATACACGCTAAGGCCAATTTCATAGGAATCTAATTAATTTATAATAATAATATTGCAACTCATGTCTTGGTAGCCAGTGACTATGAGGAATTATAAGGTTTCTGGTTTACGAGTAGCTGCAGAGCCACAATTGACACAATTTGGACTTAGACATGGACCAGTTCAGTTGTACTTTATGACTAAAAACCGACTGAAAGGAAAGTTTTATGGACATGCTTTAATAACTTGCAAGCTAAGCATATATATATATATATATATATATATATATATATATATATATATATATATATATAAAATATATATAAAATTAAAAGTTCATATCAACCCCTATTCCATGAATGTAAGCAAAATAAGAAATATAAGAGTTAAAAAAATATTTGGTATTGCCATGTGTGTCATAAATAATCCAATCTATTAAAATATCACGATATGCATACCATACTGTGATGGCCAAAAATGAAAATGCCTACATTTCTGGGGGGTTTTAATTCATTTTTGCCCTAAAAAAAAACCAAAAGATCAGAAAGATTTTTGCAAAACGGAGCCCTGATACAAGTTCATGAATGAAAAATTAAAAAAGCTATAGCTCTTATAAGGTGAAGAGGAAAGATCAAAAGCTAAGAGGGGCCCATATAAACCTGAAGCTGACCCTTGCCTAAATGTACAACGTATATAAGTGATCATGGGCTCTCACAGAAAAATTTGGTATCATAATCAATAGCCAATGACTTCAGTAAAACAACTCATGGACCTTAGAATGAAGATGAGGGCCACAAAATTTGTCCCTTCCAATGGTAGAAACAACACTTTAAAATGGTGCCATACTATTAGGTTCTGACTAGAGTTGAGCGAATTTGTTCGGATTTGGTCGCCGAATCTGAATTTGCCATATTCGAACCCTATTCGTGCCGAATTTATGTTTGATGATGGGTTCCAAACATATTGGGTAATTTCTACTCCCAATGACTCTAATGACATTCGGCTGTGTTTGACGAATATTGCAAAACAATATTAAATGCCGATCGTATTCGTAACCGAATCCGAACAAACTCACTCAACTCTAATTCTGACATCACTGTTTATGGCTCTGAATACTGGATTCCATTCTTCTTGATTTATTGCATTGCATTTATTTTTCTAACAGAAAACAAGAGTATAAAAGTATAAAAAATTAAGGGAAACATGAAGCTTAGACAATAACTATCGACACATAAGCAAAGAAACAATGAAATGGTTAGAGAAATAAAATATCATAAAGGTTATATAAATGATTAATAAATATTACAAATTCAACAACTACTATCCAAACTTTAATTGAAGATTAGCTAAAGAAGTTTTTGGCCAACATGACAGTTTTCAGAGGCCTGATATGGGGTCTTTGATCTCTCAAGTGAGTTAAATAAATTCTAGGAGAAGCACTAAGTGCAATTTTCATCTCTGTGGTTAACTGTAATAGGTTAATCTATGCAGTCTACCAATCTTTTCCTGTAAAATATTTCATCTTGGAATTTATGACTTTATGGGTGTCCTGCAGGAATTTTGTTATTATGATTATTCATAAGTTGAGTATAGGATTAAATCCATGGAACCACAGAGTGCCCCAGTCTACATTCACAACTTTCTGAGATGATCTGAAAATAAAGAAGGGCCCCAGTGATTAATTTGAACTTTTGCAGAAAAATGTGTACAAATTTCTGGTATCAATGGTATCTGACATTTGATAACTGATACTTTTGGTACAATTAAATTCTTTTGAGGACAAATCTGTAATTCCCCAATAAAAATCCATCTGCTAATCATTAAACATTAGATTTTACTTGAAAAAGTTATTCATTTTTTAATTTATTTTTGCCTTTCTTTACTACAAGTATGTTCACACTAGATAAATGATCTACACTTAGCATTCTGTAGAGGGTTACATCTGCATACTCAAAAATGTTATCCAATTCACTGAAATGAGACAAATAGTCTGAAAGATGAACTTTTGGACTCCATTTTGCCTTTTTTCTACTGGTGTTTTTCTATTTTCTGTTACACCCAAAGTTTGCACAATTGGATTTGTGGACCCACTGTGCCATAGGACCAGGCCTGTGTATGAAGGGTCATAGCTAAGTGGCTACCAAGTGTTCACTGGAGCTCCTGATGGTGGAGACAGACTGGGCTGCAGGCAGCCACCAGGTACCACTCCTAGGCAGATTCCGGTACTGCAGCTGCTGACCCCTGGGGTAAGTTTCAGTGACATGGACTAGGGCTATGTTCAGACACACTGGTCTAGAATACTGGATCAGGGGCTGTCCACACATGGACTGGGGACAATGCTCAGGCACTGGCCACACTGGGATCAGGAGACTTTGGGAGCAGAACTGGCTGCACCGGTACCAGGGGAATTCAGATTCAGGACTGATAGGACCAGTCTACAATGGCCACTCCAGGACCATGGGACTACAGGAACATGACTGGCCATATCGGACCAGGGGACAACATTCAGGGTTTGGCTGTACCGGGACCAGTGGACTTCAGGAACAGGACTGGCCACACTGGGACCTGGGGACAAAGTTCAAGCACTGGCTGCAGCAAACTACCTAATGACTAAACTCATTGTTTGGTGATGCCCTAATGGAGAGAGAGTCTTTTATACAGGATAACTCCCAGAAATTGGCTGGGAACCATCTTGAAGGTAGATATCATTATGCTAAATGCCACTCAGCTACAAGATGAGGGCATTTGCTATTTTCATGTTCTGCCCCTTGAACTGTGGTGCATACTATAGAGAGAAGCAGGAACACGCCGAGGAACCATGCTGTGGGGCGGGGCAGTGAGTAAGCCGGTGTCCCTGCATAGAAGGAGAAAGTAACAGCCAGAGCACTACAGTACAGTACAGACTCTCTGTAGAGAAGATGGAGGCCGACACCTCTTCATGTACACCCACAATTTCTCTTCAGGACCATGACTTTTTTTGTCCACTAGAAGAAAAGTGACACATCTCATCCTCTTCATGACTAGGATGCTTCTCTCCATCAATTCATCCTCAGCATAAGACGAAGAGGATATAATACAAGGAAATGGACATTGGGAAGTCTCTATTGATTTGTTGGAATCAGCTACCACTCCAGAGGATTCAAGGACCAATTGGAGTTCCTCCAGCCAGGTTGGTGGATTACAGATACATGGAAGATACCACCGCCTTTCTGTTCTATTCACCAGATCACCTAGAGACTTAAGATACTTCCTTTGGATCTGTCTTCAGCCTAGTCTCTACGACAACATTTCCATGAGGCAGGGAGGTTCCAGGAGGCAGATCATTGGTACAATCATCAGGAGTGGGGATATTGCCTCCACTTCCCTTTCTTCGGAGATGCCAGCACACAGCGGGTCAGTGACCAGCAAACCTGGAAGAGAAGATGATGACATTGCTGACTGACTTGGACGTATAGGGACCAGAGACCTCTTGTGACTAGACTGTCCCCAATGGAGCACCACACGGGGTCTCCAGACTAGTGGGTCACTTGAGTTCTCAACTCTGGATGACCTATTTGAATACCAGACAGTACATAAAAGGTGATGTTCTCCATGTACAGTATAATGCTCCGACCTGGAGCTCAAGTTGTATGTACCACTCCTAGGCAGATCCTGGGACTGCAGCTGCTGATGCAAGGGGTGAGGTTCGCTGACATGAACTAGGACTTTGTTTAGACACACCGGTCTAAGATACTGGATCAGGACTGGCTGCACACAGATTGGGGGGATAATGTTCAGGCACTGGCCGCACTGGGATCTGGGGACTTCGGGAGCAGGACTGGTTGCACCAGGACCAGGGGACTTTGGTTTCAGAACTGGCCAGATCAGGGGATGCCATTCATGCACGGGCCACATCGGGATTAGGGAACTATGGGAACAGGATTGGCCTCATTGGGAACAGGTAACAAAGTTCAGGAGCTGGCCACTATGCAATCTGGGATTCGGATTCAGGTAACTGGATGAACCGGAATCAGGGATTGAGGTTCAGGATACTGGCCGTACCAGGACCAGGGATTCTGGTTCAGGACATTGGCCAAACTGGAACCAGGGGACCTCACAGATGTACTGGTAGGACACCAAACTACCTAATGACAAAACTTGTTTCTTGGCGCATCCCTAAGGAGCCATCTTGTAGTGCACACTACACAAACTTACACTTACGCGTGGGTGCGCACACTAGGTGTGCCACCGGAAAATGCAGCTTGCACCACAGAGAGAAGCAGGAACATGGCGGGGAACCACGCTGCGGGGCTGGGGCAGTAAGTAAGCCAGGTCTCTGCTTGGAAGGAGAAGGAGACACCATGCAGGAGAATCAGCCATAGCGCTACATTTTGCAGGACACAAAAGCATTGTAGACGTCGTCAATTTTGGATCCATTTTGTCTCTAAAAACTTCATCAAAAACTTCCACAATTAATTGTGAAGCTGAAATCTGATATATGCTGACCAATCAGTGGGCAGTGTGTATCAGGTACTAGATGTAAAAACACAGCCATTTATAATTATACCTTCAGAGAGGTAGAGGACTAGAACTCTAATGCCACTGATTGAAAGTAGCCAACCTGAAAGTCAATATTGACCCTTCAATGAACCTTGCCAAATGATGTAGGATACAAGCAAACCCCAAATCTCAATTTGCAGGCACGTGTTTCTGGGTGTTGCCCTCCTCTGTGCAAAGCATGAGATCTGATTTGACACATGTTTCGAGGTATAGCAAACTCAGATCTCATGCTTTGCATTGATGTGGGTTAGCAACTAGTGATGAGTGAGTGTACTTGTTGCTCGAGTTTTCCTGAGCACGCTCGGGTGGCCTCCAAGTATTTGTAACTGCTAGGAGATTTTGTTTTTGTTGACGCAGCTGCATAATTTATGGCTGCTACCAGCCTGAGTACATGTGGGGAATGCCTAGTTGCTAGGGAATCCCCACATGTATTCAAGCTGTCTATCAGCTGTAAATCATGCACCTGAAGCAACGAAAACTAAATCTCCCACCGAGCGTGCTCAGGAAAACCCAAGCAACGAGTACACTCGCTCATCACTAGTAGCAACCCAAAACACATGTTTGCAAATTGGGATTCTGGTTTGGCTTTTATCCTAAATCATATTACAAGTCTCGTTAAAGGGTTGATATTGACTTATAGGAGTCAAACATATCTTACTGATTTCATACAGCCAATGTCTGATACATGCTACCCATGGATTGGCAGCATGTGTCAGGTTATCTTTAACCCCCTCTCGACCTCCGCCGTACTATTACTGCGGAGGTCGGGTCCCCTGCTTTGATGTGGGCTCCGGCGGTGAGCCCGTATCAAAGCTGGGACATGTCAGCAGTTTTTCCGCGTGTCCGGAAATGAGCGCATCGCCGACCCCCATCACATGATCGGGGGTCAGCGATGCATCAGGATAGTAACCATAGAGGTCCTTGAGACCTCTATGGTTACTTATGCCGGCCTGCTGTGAGCGCCACCCTGTGGTTGGCGCTCATAGCAAGCCTGCAATTCAGCTACATAGCAGCTATCTGATGATCGCTGCTATGTAGCTGAGCCGATCCAGTTGTGCCAGCTTCTAGCCTCCCATGGAGGCTATTGAAGCATGGCAAAAGTAAAAAAAAGTTTAAAAAAATATGAAAAAAATATATATAAAAGTTTAAATCACACCCCTTTCGCCCCATTCAAAATAGAACAATAAAAAAATCAAACCTACATATATTTGGTATCGCCGCGTTCAAAATCGCCCGATCTATCAATAAAAAAAAGGATTAACCTGATCGCTAAACAGCGTAGTGAGAAAAAAATTCAAAACGCCAGAATTAAATTTTTTTGGTCGCCGTGACATTGCATTAAAATGCAATAACGGGCGATCAAAAGAACATATCTGCACCAAAATGGTATCACTAAAACCTCAGCTCAGCACGCAAAAAATAAGCCCACACCCGACCCCAGATCACGAAAAATGGAGACGCTATGGGTATCGGAAAATTGCTCAATTTTTTTTTTTTAACAAAATTTGGAATTTTTTTACTACTTAGATAAAACGTAACCTACACATGTTTGGTGTCTATGAACTCGTAATGACCTGGAGAATCATACTGGCAGGTCAGTTTTAGCATTTAGTAAAGCTAGCAAAAAAGCCAAACAAAAAACAAGTGTGGGATTGCACTTTTTTTTGCAATTTCACCGCGCTTGGAATTTTTTTCCTGTTTGCTAGCACACAACATGCTAAAACCAATGATGTCGTTCAAAAGTGCAACTTGTCCCGCAAAAAACAAGCCCTCAGATGGCCATATGGACTGAAAAATAAAAACTTATGGCTCTGGGAAGGAGGGGAGCGAAAAACGAGAACGCAAAAACGGAAAAGGGCAAGGTCTTGAAGGGTTAATGTTTCTATAATTTATCACCTTTTCTTAAAAGAAATAATAATAAATGAATAGTATGTTTGAAAACATGATATTTAAATAATTTGAAACATTTATTGGTGTAATTGTTAATTTTTAAATTAATTTGTAAATATTCATTTGGGGCTGTTACAGAAAATAAATATGGCATACACAGCACACAGGAGACTAGGGTCAGTCTCCGACCCCATTTCCTATACTGGGGCAATATCAGTTGTGCACTGAGTACGCTCGCTGGCATGCACAATGTACAGCTAGAGGGGGTAAAGGCAACCATGTTTATGGAGCCCACTGCTACACACTTCTGCCAAGACCTGCAACCTTGCTCTCTGATCCTTGCTGCTTTTGCCTCTTCCACTCACTGGTCCTTGCTGCTCCTTCAGCTCTGTTGAAGTTTCGGTCAGTCACAGTGAGCCGAACTGTGATTCCAAATGTTATCTTCCCACCTCCTTTGCGAAAAACCTAAAAGGGGGGAAGTGACATCAAAGTAACTGCTCACCTTTGCATCTATCATAATGCTGGTTAGCAATACTATATATTTTTTTAAATGTGTGCAGCTGCTCTCCATAGAGTCTAAAATGTGAAATTCTGGAAATTTAATATTTTTTTTTCAATATATTTTAACTTTGAAAAATAATAATAATCATGTGGGAGAAAATAATTGTAATTTTCCTTAAAAAAAATTGATGACATGTTTAGAAGGTAACTGTATTCGATCATTAGAATCATGATAGCAATCTCACAGCTCCCTATTGCCCCATTTCTTTGCCTATATTAAAGAATGTGAAAAGTTTTATTTGCATAAATATATTTTTCAAAAACTTTCATTGTTCCAATGAGTGTCTAAGAAACGTTGAACAGAAAGAATAAACCAGAGAATAAATGTCTTGAAAGAATATTTCTTGGAGAAACAAGGTCTCATTCATCCGCCCCTTTTCTTATACCGTGAACCTTTGGCTGCACAAAACAAACAAACATTTCTTTCTATAAGAAGACAAAGAGCCTGAATGCTAAGTTGGGCAAATCATTTAAGAAAACAAACTTTCACATATAAGGGCTTTTGCCACACATGACTTATTCTGATGACAAGGAGCTTGGCCAAGGAGTGTTGAAAGCTTATTAATATTGTACAAAAGACTTTTGTTTAACAATTAGAGGAGTACATGGGAATTGCAATGAATGGGGAAGAGAGAGACGTCCACTTGAGCAAAATATAAAAAATACTCATGTTGATTTAGAAAAATAAAAAATAATGACACTGAAGTCATGTATCTAAATAACATCTCAGAACATAAATCTCTATTGGTTTCTAAACCTTCCCGATACGGCCAATTCTGTTTTTTCATTTTCATTTTTTTCCTCCCCTTCTTCCAAGAGCCGTAACTTTTTTTATTCTTGTGTCCACATAGACGTATGTATGAGGGCTTGTTTTTTACAGGATGAGTTTTACTTTTGAATGACACTATTCAGAGATTAAATTCAATCTATTTTTAATGCCCTACAATTTATTTTGTGACATAATGCCCTTATGTTTGATCACAAATGGTATAACCAATATACTGGAATCACAATGGGGATCCCAGTGGCTCCCAATTTAGCAAATGTATTTTTGGCGGATTTTATGTGTTGTATGATAACAACATCTATTTGGTCCAGATTTATAGATGACATATTGATTGTTTGCTCAGGAGAAGATATGGAATTTATGGATTTTGTCCAGTTTCCAAATTGAAATTATGCCCATTTCACAGTCACAATTGGGGATCAGAAACTTAATTTACGTTAACTAGTGGAGGAAGGCAAACTGATAACTTCGAGTGAACATAAGCTCATGTCGACAAATTATTTTTTAAATTTTGCTAGCTACCATCGTGATCCTGTTAGGAAGACTGCCTCCTACGGGCAGTTCTTGGGAGTCCATCATATTAATTCTACTAATCAGGACTTTGAAAATTAGGGAAGTGATGTTAAAATACCTCTTGAATTGAAGAGTTATGTACAGTAAATCATGATTATAGATGAAGCATATGAAAAGGCCAGACAAATGAACATTAAGGATTTGTTATGTAGTTATTTTTTTCATTTGAGTTTAACTCCATGTCTGATTTCTTAAGTCGAAGAGTTAATTTACATTGACATAATGATATTGATTTACATTATGTCGCAATACAAAGACCTAATGTTTCATACCAGATGTACTAAGAATTTGCATGATGAATTGGTACATAGCAAAAAATAGTCAATCTTACTTCACCAGGCATTTATCACAGGTACGGCTGTTGTTTGCTTTTTGTAAATGTTTTAATATTGTATTTATGTATATATAGTGAATTGATTTGTTAGGGGGTTATGCAAGGCACCAGATGAAGCATCATCAGTGATGCGAAACGTCAGTCATGCCAAGTTAGGAGAAGGAAGCTGGCTCCAGCACTATGTTATGTGATTCCCAATGGAAGCAATGAAGATAGATGAGTGCTGTGCTTACTTGTTTCTATATGAGATAATAGTTCATCAAAGTTCTTTATTCAATCGCGTCCTAGAAGAGGCAGTTCACTTAAAAGAAACACATCACCTATTTTACTTCAAAAATAGAGGTAATCTGCAACTAAATATCATTTAAATCATGTATGATCTGCTTACTGGAAGAGCAGCTATAGGAAGAAGCAAAGTTATATTCTCCCTGCTCACTACCAGTCATCAGCCATTACAGTCACAGTCTCTGCATTACACAGTGATCGCACTGTAATAATTCCCTTGCACATGGATGGACAGTCAGCTCTGCACATACATGAGACAAATCTGATTTTTACCGCTCCTTAAACCCTCCAACCTTCAAGAGATTCCAAATAGGCATGAAAATTGCAAACTGTAAAACTGAGCTTTAATTAGGTGACCATTAGGGTGAGGGACTGATGTGAAATATACATGAAGATAAATAAAGATGCAAACAAAAGGATAAAGCAGCACTCTGTGTAAGCACTAATATGTATGCAAACATTGAATATATGAAATTTTGACTGAAACACTGCTATATAGAATAACCTTATACACTGAAGATACTTAGTGCACTAAGTTGACAATTCATGATAGCTCACCGGCCATGACGAGACGCACCTTTTTACTTGGGTTACTCGGGTTTCCCTGAGCACGCTTGGGTGGTCTCAGAATATTTTGGTGTGCTCGGAGACTTAGTTTTCCTTGCCTCAGCTGCATGATTTGTGACTGCTAGACAGCCTGAATACATGTGGGGGTTGCCTGTTTGTTAGGGAATCCCCACATGTATTCAGCCTGTCTAGCAGCCACAAATCATGCAGCTGTGGCGATGAAAACTAAATCTCCAAGCATGCCAAAATACTCGGAGACCACCCAAGCATGCCGGGGAAACCCGCGTAACAAGTAAACGAGTATACTCGCTCATCACTAGTTCTGACTCCTACAGACCAGTTAGACGCTCCTAATCAACTCGTTACCTGCATTAAAGACAGCTGTGTTACATAGTCACCTTTATAAAAGACTCCTGTCCACACATT
Organism: Ranitomeya variabilis; assembly: GCF_051348905.1. Classification (NCBI taxonomy): domain Eukaryota; kingdom Metazoa; phylum Chordata; class Amphibia; order Anura; family Dendrobatidae; genus Ranitomeya; species Ranitomeya variabilis. The sequence goes on from NC_135233.1 coordinate 70,328,820, forward strand.
CAATTAATCAGTCAGACTCTAACCTCTATGACATGGGCAAGACTAAAGAGCTTTATAAGGATTTCAGGGACAAGATCATAGACCTGCACAAAGCTGGAATGAGCTACAAAACCATAAGTAAAGATGCTGGATGAGAAGGAAACAACTGTTGGTGCAATAGTAAGAAAATGGAAGAAATACAAATGACTGTCAATCGACATCGATCTGGAGCACCATGCAAAATCTCACCTCGTGGGGTATCCTTGATTATGAGAAGGGTGAGAGATCAGCCTAAAACTACACAGGGAGAACTTGTTACTGATCTCAAGGCAGCTGGAACCACAGTCACCAAGAAAACAATTGCTAACACATTATACTGTAAAGGATTAAAATCCTTCAGTGCCCACAAGGTCCCCCTGCTCAAGAAAGCACATGTGCAGGCCTGTCTGAAGTTTGCTAATGAATACCTGCATGATTCTGTGAGTGATTGGGAGAAGGTGCTGTGGTCAGATGAGACAAAAATTGAGCTTCTTGGCATTAACTCAACTCGCCGTGTTTGGAGGAAGGGAAATGCTGCCTATGACCCAAAGAACACCATCCCCACTGTCAAACATGGAGGTGGAAACATTTGAAGGTTTTCTCTTCTAAGGGCACAGGACTACTTCACCGCATCAGTGGGAGAATGGATGGAGCCATGTGATAGGGTTGACAGATTGCACGAAATAAATTAAATAGTAAAGTGCAATCGCAACCCGGGGTCCACCGTGCAGAGGTGTTAAACTGCAGCTAGTGTGAACAAAACAGATGCTCTGCAACTGGGCTGTGTCACTCGAACACAGAACCAAAAGAAGTATTGCGCCAGATAAGACCCCTGTTAACCTCACATAGGAACGTAGCCCTCTAAAGAGGTAAAAGGCAAACAGTGGTCACACAATCAGCAAATGCACTCCACAAACTCCTCTCCGGAGGTGCCAGAATTCTAATGGCTAGATACCAGCCCTGGATCCACACAAACAAACTCCTCTCTGGAGTATCTGAATTATAATGGCTTTCCACCGACCCTGAGCACATGTAGACAAAGATAATGCTGAAGCAATGTCCCTTACACAAGTATTGTGAATGATACTAGTGCATCTGTGTGCGCCTCTGAGACCCTTTTATATGTCCAGTCGGACAGGACCTTGCTCTCGGACCAATCTGGGGCTGCCACATCACCAGAGCAGCTGACAACCGATCACCAATGAGATGCCACCACATCACGAGCATGCTCAGTAGGGTGATTTCTGGACTTAGCCTACAGAGTGTCCATTCGTCGCTACCTACCACTGGTTACCATAGCCTTGGCTGAAGAGCCAGCAGTAACCAGACGAACATCACAAGCCTGAGAAAGATGCTGGGACTGATGTCTAGGTTCAGCAGCACCCGCAGGGGCCGAAACTGAATGGGGACCACAGATGCAGACAAAACTTGGGATCTACCTTGTGCAGTGGGAGAATCCTGGTGCCTAATACCATGTGCTGTAAAATCCTGAGTGACAACCTTCTTCCCTCCACCAGGTCATTAAAAATGGGTTGTGGCTGGTTCTTCCAGCAAGACAATGACCCAAAACATACAGCCAAAGCAACAAACGAGTGGCTCAAAAAGAAGCACATTAAGGTCATGGAGTGGCCTAGCCAGTCTTCAGACCTTAATCCCATAGAAAACTTATGGAGGGAGTTGAAGCTCCGAGTTGCCAAGCAACAGCCTCAAAATCTTAATGATTTAGAGATGATGTGCAAAGAGGAGTGGCCAAAAATTTCTCCTGACGTGCGCAAACCTCATAATCTACTACAAAAAACTTCTGACTGTTGTGCTTGCCCACAGGGGTTTTGCCACCAAGTATTAAAGGGAACCTGTCACCTCAAATTGGCGGGATATTTAAATGACTTTTTACCAGTCCGATGGGCAGAGTTTCATCTTCATTTCTCCACTCCGTCCGTCCCTGCTGTCCGCAGTATGTTAGTGAATTAGAGTACGTGTGCTCCATAGTTGGAGCGTGCGCAATGCAATCTTCGGTCGCGCACATGCAGTATGCTTTGCCCAACTGCGGGCAAAGCCAAAAAGCATTACTGCGCATGTGCCCGCGCACTATGTCCCGGGAGTATTTTGCTGTGTTGCGGGACATAGTGCGTGGTATATAATTTATACAATGGGATTTTCTGGATTTTATTTTTGATATTCTATCTCTCAATGTTAAAATTAACCTACCCTTAAAATTATAGACTGTTCATGTCTTTGTCAGTGGGCAAACTTACAAAATCAGCAAGGGATCAAATACTTATTTCCCCCACTGTAAGTGCAACCTGCTGTGGCTGCATAGCAAACAAACGAAATGATACAAAAGCTTTTTGTAAACATTAAGATGTATGCAAATATTCAATATGTGAAATGTAAACGGAATTACTGCTATATAGAATCTAATTATAAAATGACGTGTTTGCGTGGGTTTCCTCCGGGTACTCCGGTTTCCTCCCACATTCCAAAGACATACTGATAGGGAATCTAGATTGCGAGCCCCATCGGAGACAGCGACGATGTGTGCAAACTGTAAAGCGCTGCGGAATATGTTAGCGCTTTATAAAAATAAAGATTATGATTATTAGCACACAAATTGACCAATTCATGTAAGCCCACCAGCCACAACAAGACGTATCTTTGTTGTATAAGTATTTTATATTTACTAGTAATGCAGATTAAATTTAATACAGTCAATGTTTGCATACATCTTACAGTAGATAGATAGATATGAGATAGATAGATAGATAGATAGATAGATAGATAGATAGATAGATAGATAGATAGATAGATAGATAGAAAAAGAAAATTAGAGCAGCACAAAGAAAGAGTCCGGGTTCAGGTGCAGAGCTCCCCAGGCAAATACCAAACCTCAATTATAAAAAAGAAAAATTGGAGGCAGCACACCGTTTGTAGTGAAAAAGAGCTATTTAATCAGCCCAGAAAGCGACGTTTTGGTCCCAACAGGAACCTTTCTCAAGCTTGAGAAAGGTTCCTGTTGGGACCGAAACGTCGCTTTCTGGGCTGATTAAATAGCTCTTTTTCACTACAAACGGTGTGCTGCCTCCAATTTTTCTTTTTTATAATTTAGATAGATAGATAGATCATTAGTATTTTATTAGTGTGTGAGTAAATACATTTATCTACATCATATTTTCACTATTTTATTTGGTTTGATTTTTTTTATATCTTACAATTTTACATCTCTCCTCCCTTACGTATATATTGCATGTAATAGAAATATTGAAAAGCAAAATACACAAATCACAGAGATTTTCATCACTTCACTTTTCCAGAAGAAGTAAAAAAAATCCAAAAATGATTTACAACAGGATATCAGCTGCAAATTATTAAGCACATACTGAACTCATGGATGTTCTACTGTAATTATTAAGACTGTATTATTTTTCTCCCTATCTCCTGATAAGATTGGCACTGTGCTCTCTCGCCACTGGCCCGAGCTGGTTGCATTTGTATCGCAAAGGACTGGAAACAGGAAAATTTGTAACATCTCATCTGGCCAGATGCCAAATATCTACAGGGCATTAGCAACAAACTGGTGAAGCTCATTAAAGAGGAGAGAGAGAGAAAGGAACCTATAACCATTAAAACTCCATTAAGCAGCATGTCATCTTGTGGAACTAAATAGCCCACAGTAATCAAAAGCATATGAACCCCAGCTGGGTTACCTAGTGAATTGCTTCGATTTAGGGGAGAATCTATCAGGAATGAATGCTCTTGGTTTGGTAGAGCTTTTTTCTTCTCCAGTATATGGTTCCTAGTTCCATTATAATTAAAGTGATTGATGCTCCATGTAGACAAAGGTGAGGAGTGACCAAAATAGCCGACACATCTGCTCATTCCAAACAGCAAATAAAATGCAACTATAGCAGATAGGCACGTAAGGTTATCCTGCCACAATCAATTAGGCGTGGCAGACACAATACTTTCTCATCAACTTGTGCTGGGGATATCCATCATTTTTTTTTTCTACCAAGTAGATTACCTATTGTGTAGATCTTGAGCACAACAGTTTATAGCTTCATTCGGCGAAACCTCTTCTTCTGCTCTTAAATATTCATTTGCTTCGGCTGTAAATTATGTATGCGCTGTATGAGCACATTGATTCTACTGCGAGGACTCGGAGCAAATATTGAATGTAGCTCATGAAATAAATATAATGGTTTTTGTGTTACTTTAGACAGGAAAGATACAAATATCTAGCAGGAATCATCGCCATCGTTATAGGCTGAACTTTTTTTGGTCTTCATTTTTCACTCCGTTTTACTTTGCTTTTAGTGGTAGATAAGAGGAAAGAAAACTGTAACGGCCATCTAGAGTTGTGCTGATCGTAGTTTTACGCAATGACGTTTTTCTTTATTTTTAAGTTCACCCTATATCTCTATTTTATATTACATATACGTCACTCAGAATGTTTGCATATTAATTCAAACGCTAATTTCTCAGAAACGGAGGAACGGACCGACCATGTAAAGGTATTGCTGGACTTGTCTTTGAAAGAGCTTCAAGCACATATAACTAGTTTGGGGGCTGAAAGATTCCCTTAAGCTAAATGTGGGTGGATCCGTCTATGGAGAATCGAGTTTGAGTCAAATTTCCTGAAATTTTCACAAAAATTGAAACAGTTTGAGATTTGATTGATGGTTTGCAAAAAAAAAACTTTCCTAGTACCATTGCCCACACTACTGAAACATTAGAGCATAGACTAATGTCTTTTTCCATGGCTGTGCAGGTCTTCCCATAATGTCCTGCAGCTATGATATCTAGCATCAATGACTATTGGACATTTACTGCATGAACATTAATGACGGAGAGTCATTATCCTTTCTTTGTATTAGATATGATTATATCGATTCGCAAAGGATTGAGTTCAAGTAGAATTGCCTGAAATTCACAGTTTCACGCATATTCAAATATTTTGAGATTCAATTTGTGGTTAACAAAAAAAAACTTGGCTACATTACGAATTATCATACCTTGTATGTCATATTCCGTCTACAGAGTCATTGGGTAAGTCTCAACTGTAGAGCGTAAGCTCTTATGGTCAGCAAGGTCCTCTCTTACTCTCCTGTAGAGTGCAATCTCTTATCCTCAGCGAGGTCTTCTCTCTCTTCTATAGAGTGCAAGCTTTTATGGTCAGCAAGGTCCTCTCTGTTGTGAATTCTGTTGTGGGTTCTGCTCTTAGGCTCCCTCCGGTGGTTATAAGTGGTAGTGCTGCTGTTTCTCCTTCACAACAGTCATCAGCTGCCTCCACTTTGGACGGGGCTATTTAGTCTGGCTCCTTCCTTTATTGAGTGCCAGTTGTCCATTGTTTTCTAAGGGATCCACATCTCTGCTTGGTTTCTCCTTCTGGATTGTCCAAATCATCAAAGATAAGTCCTGGCTCTGTTTTTGCAGTCCACATGCGATGGACTTAATAGTTCTGTGAATTGCTATGTTTTTTCTTGTCCAGCTCTGTCTGTGTTAAGATTTACTCAGCCAAGTTGGAAGCTCTGGAGTCACAGAGTTACCCTCCATGCCTTTAGTTAGGTGTGGAGATTTTTGTATTCTCTGTGGTGGATTTTGTAGTATTTTTCATACTGACCGCACAGTACTCTTTCCTGTATTTTCTTTCTAGGTAACGTGGCCTCCTTTGCTAAATTCTGTTTTCAGTCTGCTTTTGTATTTTCCCTCTCCTCTCACAGTCAATATTTGTGGGGGGCTGCCTTTCCTTTGGGGATTTTCTCTGAGGCAAGATAGTATGCCTGTTTCTTCCTTTAGGTGTAATTAGTCCTCCGGCCATGATGAGGTGTCTAGGGAGTGACAGGAACATCCCACGGCTACTTCTAGTTAATGTGTTAAGTTCAGGGTCTGCGGTCAGTATAGAGGCCACCTACTCCAGAGCTCGTCCATGCTGCTCCTAGGCCACCAGTTCATAACACCTCTCTTACTCTCCTGTAGAGTGTAAACTCTTATCCTCAGCGAGGTCTTCTCTCTCTTCTATAGAGTGCAAGCTCTTATGATCAGCAAGGTCCTCTCTTACTCTCCTGTAGAGTGTAAACTCTTATCCTCAGCAAGGTCTTCTCTCTCTTCTATAGAATGCAAGCTCTTATGGTCAGCAAGGTCCTCTCTTACTCTCCTGTAGAGTGTAAACTCTTATCCTCAGCGAGGTCTTCTCTCTCTTCGATAGAATGCAAGCTCTTATGGTCAGCAAGGTCCTCTCTTACTCTCCTGTAGAGTGTAAACTCTTATCCTCAGCGAGGTCTTCTCTCTCTTCCATAGAATGCAAGCTCTTATGGTCAGCAAGGTCCTCTCTTACTCTCCTGTAGAGTGTAAACTCTTATCCTCAGCGAGGTCTTCTCTCTCTTCCATAGAATGCAAGCTCTTATGGTCAGCAAGGTCCTCTCTTACTCTCCTGTAGAGTGTAAACTCTTATCTTCAGCGAGGTCTTCTCTCTCTTCGATAGAATGCAAGCTCTTATGGTCAGCAAGGTCCTCTCTTCTGCAGAGTGGAAGTTCTTATATTCTCCCTCTCTCTCTCTTCTGTGCTTCATGTGTATTTTCTGAGCAGCTACAAATTTTCCAGCATTGAGATTTCACGCAAATTTATTTGCCAAAAATCAAATATTGGGGGAAAATTTGGTGAAGCTGTCGAATTTGAAAAAGGATCCACTCATATCTACCTATAAGCCTTGTTCATGCATGATCTTTATTAATGATGCTTGACCATTTTGGAACATGGTCATGTAACCCAGGAAGTAAGTTTAGTGAGATGGAGCTAATTCATTTTTTTTGTGATTTCAGTGACTCCAATGGTTTTGTGAATTGTGAATGTCTGATGTTACTTTTTGAATTGGTTGATGACAATTGGAAACATATTTAGGCTTTCCTTCAGTCAGGTTAAACAATACATTTTTCTATCCTAGCCTGTATTTCAAGGGTTTGTCTAGCATGCACTAACTTCTGCATGAGGAGTGGAGCAGCACAGATGATGTCAAATCCGCACATCCCTACTGTGATGCGTTGATGATCTGCAGATGTTGGGCATCTGCCCTATTTATTAGTGCGTAGAATCAACATTATCAGTGCCACTCACCTCTCAATGCAGAAGTGACTGGAGCAGGACTAGCCTTTAACATCTCTGGTTGAGTTGTGTCCTCCTGGCATGGCCATGCCACCTATCCCTTAGCTAGGACATTGGAATTGTATATTGAATTTTAATACTTTTGGGGAAAAAAAGTTTGCATTTTGCTTGTTACTTTGATTTTCTTTGTTATTGGGATTTCAGTTGCATCTTTTAAGCCAATTTACTTGGCCATTAAAAGTGTTCTGAACTTATCACCGTCATACTTTTTCTTCTTATACAGAATGGCATGTAGCACTTTAAGAGTCAAGTTAAAGATTGTGACGTTGCTAGGCATTGTTCATTGTTGCATTATTATAGTAAAATAGAAACATATACAAAAAATAGGAAGGGAATAGACCTGTAACTAAATGTACAATGACCAGACGTCCCGTTATTACTATGGACTGATGTGTAGTAACATGACATCAGGCTGAAGATAAGTTATGTAAGATAAGACAGATACCACATTCATATGTTCTACATTACTATCTTGTACCGACCTTCTGAATGTACGAACAACTGTATGCAACCCTTTTACCAACACAAAAACAAAATTGCGCATATAGATCTCATGAAATATAACTTTTATCGAAATAAACAATAGACAATAAAATAATTTAAAAACAGGGTAACCCAAAGATGTATAGCCTAAGAATTGGCCTTCCTAAGCAAATGCTAATAAATGTCAATGTACGGTAGGCATTTTGCAGGGCTACCATCCAACGGCCCAAAATTGCTGACATTTTCACTGAACCAGGTCCTGCTAATCAATATTCACCATCCCCAATGGAAGTCCAAGTACTTTGTTGACTAACACCAACTTTTGTCAGAAGGGCATTATTTGGTTCTTAGCTATTAACATCTACAGGCACTTCAGCATATACATCAGGGAAATATCTGATATATATTAAACACTAAAAAACAAAAACTGGCCAATACCTCCTAACAGAATAAAGCAAATGTGTAGAGGTGCAAGCTGCTAAAACTGCATTCTATAAAAACTAAAGAGCGCGGCAGCACACTGTAAGCACTAAGGCGGATGATTAAACTGCATTACTGCTATAAATAATATACTTGAGTAAAGGTACATAGATAAAGTGGCCAATTCGTGTGTGCCCATCAGCCAGGTCAAGGCGACCTTTCTCTGATGGAACCACAGACCTAATATTTAACAAACATTGACTGAACACTACTGCTCTCAGCCTCCTAAGATTGTTTTTAATTAGTGCTGGATACTACATTTACATTTGTAGGCTTTTTACCAAGTGGAAGTATAAATATTAGGTCTAAAGCCGCATTTGAGAAAGGTTTCCTTGACGTGATTGGTGGGCACACAAATTGGTCAATTTGGGCGATAAGTACCTTCCTGTTTTAATTATATTCTATATGACAGTAATGCTATTTAAATGTAGCATATTTAATGTTAGCACACTTCTTAACGTATATAGAGTTCTGTTGTACTCTTTGGTTTGTATACAGTATGCAATGACCATGCACCATAGATATATTGTGAATTCATCCATAATGCAAATACCAGGCCATTCAGCTGATTGCGATTAGTCTTTCTCCCAGGACACCAAGCTGGTATTGCTAGGATAAGCTGTGGTCAACTAAGATGAACTATAGTATCAATAGGCCACCATTTAGTTGACTGGTCATCTATGTAGTGCAATGATAGGTGAAGTCGATAGGATGCGAGCCACTCCTATTGGTCTCTTTATGTTTTGGATCATATAATAATGTACTGTATAGAGCAATAGGGCATATGGAGAGGGGTTGTATTCATAAGACATCCCTTTAAAAGAACATTTAAATGGCTCATTCAACTTTGTTACATCTTTAGATAGGGGAAATCAATAAACAGAACGAAAACAAAATATTATGTCATCTAAGTTATAAGAGAAGAGGAGAACATAAAAGTAAAGTCTTGACTGAAGCAATCTCAATTATTTAATGAGATGCTCAGTAGAACTAATGGTGATATTAACCCCTTCCCGACATGTGACGGTATAGTACGTCACATGTCGGGACCCCCGCTTTGATGTGCGCTCCGGCGGTGAGCGCACATCAAAGTCGCGACATGTCAGCTGTTTTTTACAGCTGACATGTGCGCGCAATAGCGGCGGGTGAAATCGCGATCACCCGCCGCTATTAACTAGTTAAATGCCGCTGTCAAACGCAGACAGCGGCATTTAACTACCGCATCCGGCCGTGCGGCCGGATATGAGCGCATCGCCGACCCCCGTCACATGATCGGGGGTCGGCGATGAGTCAGGAAGGTAACCATAGAGGTCCTTGAGACCTCTATGGTTACTGATTGCCGGTGGCTGTGAGCGCCCCCCTGTGGTCGGCGCTCACAGCACACCTGCAAATCTGCTGTGTAGCAGCGATCTTATGATCACTGCTGCATAGCAGAGCCGATCGGGCTGTGCCTGCTTCTAGCCTCCCATGGAGGCTATAGAAGCATGGCAAAAGTAAAAAAAAAAAGTTTTTAAAAATGTGAAAAAAATAAAAAAAATATAAAAGTTTAAATCACCCCCCTTTCGCCCCAATCAAAATAAATCAATAAAAAAAAACCCCAACCTACACATATTTGGTATCGCCGCGTTCAGAATCGCCCGATCTATCAATAAAAAAAAAGCATTAACCTGATCGCTAAATGGCGTAATGAGAAAAAAATTTGAAACGCCAGATTTACGTTTTTTTGGTCGCCACGACATTGCATTAAAATGCAATAACGGGCGATCAAAAGAACGTATCTACACCAAAATGCTATCATTAAAAATGCCAGCTCGGCACGCAAAAAATAAGCCCTCACCCGACCCCAGATCACGAAAAATGGAGACGCTACGAGTATCGGAAAATGGCGCAATTTTGTTTTGTTTTGTTTTTTGCAAAGTTTGGAATTTTTTTTCACCACTTAGGTGAAAAATAACCTAGTCATGTTAGGTGTCTATGAACTCGTAGTGACCTGGAGAATCATAATGGCTGGTCAGTTTTAGCATTTAGTGAACCTAGCAAAAAAGCCAAGCAAAAAACAAGTGTGGGATTGCACTTTTTTTGCAATTTCACTGCACTTGGAATTTTTTTCCCGTTTTCTAGTACACGACATGCTAAAACCAATGATGTCGTTCAAAAGTACAACTTGTCCCGCAAAAAATAAGCCCTCACACGGCCAAATTGACGGAAAAATAAAAAAGTTATGGCTCTGGGAAGGAGGGTAGCGAAAAACGAAAACGGAAAAACGGAAAAAGCTCCGGGGGTGAAGGGGTTAAGAGAACACATGAGAAAGTAGATTTTTATTATCAGCTAATGACCAGTTTGTTAGCTAACAGGTTGTAAACACTCAAAGAAGCTGATCGTTAAACGTGGTTACTACATACCCCCACAGGGATTTACTAGAATTTTAATGATTTCATCAGAAGGCCGAGAAGGGGCAAAATTCTTGATTTAAATGGCTGTAGTGCTCGGCCACATTGTCAAATTAAACTGGAAATAGCATGTTCTTTGTCAAGAATGGACATTTTTTTTTACCTTAGCAATCACCTACGAATATAGGAAAAGCTCCAATTCTAATGGATAACTGCTAAATAAGTGGCACTTAATCTACATTACTTTGTGCTAAAATTATTCTAAGGGTCCTCCTAAGCAATGTTTCTTTGAAGCAAATTGCAATACCCATTTCAGAACAATCGTTTAATAAAATTTACATGACACTTTTCACAGATCTTCATTATTTAAAGTGATCTCTGAGATGGAGGAGAACATTGAGTACTTAACCAACCTGCACTTGAGTCAGTCGCACTGTGTTGTTTGCCTTTATAATAGAGATCCAGCTGCACAAGTACTTCTTTCCTGTTGGAAAAAAAAAATGTCACTCTAGTTCCTTTTTTTTACAAATTAATTTCTCTTAAAAGTAACTTTGATCATATATAAACATAGCAATGAAACTTTTTGAAATTAGGCATGCTGACTGAAATTAGACATGTTGCGGAAATCAAGATTATGACCCGATCTAGTCATCATTTCTGTATTGACAAGGTAATGGGCTCACTGGTAGGTTTATGGCTACTTAGCCAAAAAATGACCTAAGTATGACCTTGAAATGTTCCAAAGCAATTGTCCTACTCTTCTTCAATACATATCTCAGTTCAAAAAACTAAAATTAGTTTACACATGCTACCGAAAAAAACAAATAATCATTCTCAGACAATCTGTCAATGGTAATTTTGAGACAAAAGTTACCCCAATAGAGAGGAGCGGAACTGACACAATTAGAATTCAACAAATTGAGTGGATTTTACTGAGAAATTTGATTTACAGCCAATTCATTCTCTGTGAATTGTAGACCTAAGATCTATCTGCGCATGCGCGTTGTAAGGCTGCGGCAACATCATGATGTCACAACATGCGCCATGGCCTTACAATGATCACTCTATACTAAGACTTCCGGCCACTACTAGGCCGTGACTAAAGTAATCCCTGGCCTAGTCACAGGCAGAAGTCCCAACCAAGCATGAAGTGGCCTCAATCACTGGTGGGAAAAAGGACAAAGATGTGGGGATAACTTACGTGGGAGAGCAAGCAGTAGAGGAGATCAGAGAGGTGATTGGTGAGATAATTTTTTAAAGATTTCTGCCGTCCCTCTAAGATTGCTCAAAATGTACCGCAAATTTAAAAAAAATTCAGATTCTGGAGAATCTGGATTTAAAAAAAAAAAAATCAAGTAGATTTCAATTCCACTTGAATAAATTTGCCCACGTCTAGTCCTTAAGAATAAAAAGTAGAAGAAACAAATACTATAAGTGGAACCAACTGCTGTGAAAAATCCCTGAACATCAGTTCCCATTTCTATTTGCACTAGTTTTCCTAAGCTAGTCCATATCCATTTGTTTATTGATTAACCCTTAACTTAACTATTCTGGAGGTGTTCGCATTATAAATGCAGTTGCGAGTCCTGGACGGACTTTTGTCTTCAGTAACTGAGCTTGTCTTCACTCTGTACTTCCTGGTGTTTTCTGCCCCGCTTGTTTGCCTTCTGCACTGGTCCACGCTGTTCCATGCACCGTCTGGCAAGTCCTGCCTATTGTGTTATCGCCTTTGGTCCAGAGGCTATTGTAACACCTCAGGAACCAGGACCTTGGTGAAACCAGTACCTCTGGACCTCTACGGTTACCCCTTAATAATTGCGCAGTCATGTATTTTTACAGCCAAGTGTTTCAGCATATTGCTGAGTTAGCTTGAGAAAAATATACAGGCCATGTATTCTTATTATCACTGGCTCACAAGTGAGACATAAAATAGTGCCCCCAACGTTCAGCAAACTTGTTGTCATTGACATGGCTGCTCAAGTGCAATGGAGTCCACTGGAAGAAAGAAAAATGTGCAAACCAAATTGAGAATATGAAAAAAGTCAGTTCTTTCCAGTGTTTCCTAGTGCAGAGTTTATTTGATTCTGAGTTCATTAAGTTTAGTATTAAAAGTTTATTTTCATCACATGCAAAGGTTAAAGCAGTTCTGAGTGCGTGAAAGAAATCACTGAAAAGTCATGTCTATAAAACTTTACAGACTTTATTCTTGGACTTCAAACGGATCCTCGGGCTGTTAACAATGCACACACAAAGGATAAAAGCACAGCATGCACTAATGCAAGTTGTATGTAAAGTTTATTGACCAGGCCGCTCTACCTATCTGTCTATCTATCTATATGATATTTTTCTTTCTCTCTATTCATCTCTCTATCAGTCCTTATATATCTGGAGGAGTGACCATGTGCCCCACTCAAACACTGGCTACTTAAATAAACCCTTAACGCGGATTTCTGGTTTCAGAAAACCCCCGTCCCGCCAATGAAGTTTAATTTAAAATAAAAACGCTACTTCATTCACCTTCCCTGGGTCCAGCACTGAGTTTGCAGAGTTGCTCCAGGTGTCTGTGATTGTTTGCAGCACTAAAGAGACATTGACATCTCTGCAGCCAACCAGTGAGCTCAGCAGCTCTGCCCAAGTTGACCACCAGGCATTAAGAACCGTAAAGCTCAGTTACTGGCTGCAGCGCTCTGTATGTGTTGTCAGCATTGTAGGAAACAGCATACACCAGGAGCTGCGGCAAAGGCTCAGCGCTGGGCCAAGGATGAGAAAAATAACAGCCTGTTTTTTAAAGCACAAAGCAAAGGCACAGATGTTTCTGAAATTTGAAAACCCTTTTAAGACTTCTCACATGGCCAGATAAGGCCTTATCATCCCTCATGACATGGAAATGCATTGATGGTTGAGGAATACTTTCATGCAATGCGAATGTTGCCTATGTTTATGTTATGGCTTAACATTGCTTTGTATGTATCACCTTCATCATGATGTACATCTTATGATGTAAGATGGACCATTATGTTCAAGATGCCAAAAACATGATATTTAGCTGCAAAATAAATGAAGATCAATAAATAACCTCAAGAGAGATATGATGACCAAGAAGGCATTGCAGAAAGACACCGGAATCAAAATCAAACTTAGCATTTAGAAGGTCAAGGAAAGCTTCTTTTCTGTTAGAGGAGGCTGATGGACATGTGTGATCACATGCTCCTCCATAACCAGCCATTGTATGGACAGAAGCTCTGGTCAGTTTGTGATAAAAGCTGCTCTAACCAGAAATGTGTTTACCCCTTTAACCACTAAAAGACCAGGCAATTTTTCCCTTTTACACTTTGGTTTTCCACCCTTTCTTCAAAGAGCTATAACATTTAAAATGTTCTATCTATATGGTCGTATGAGGGTCTGTTTTTTGTGGGATGACGTTTTGAATGACACCAGTCAATTTATCATTCAATGTGCTGGAAAACAGAAAAAAAAAAAACAAGTTACGTGAAATTGTGTAAAAAAAAAAGTTGCCATGTCTTTGGGGTTTTGTATTTACAGCATTCCTTCCGTGTTAAAAATTGCTCGAAATAATGATTCTCCAGATCAGAATAATTATAGCAATACTAAACTTATATATATATATATATATATATATATATATATATATATATATATATATATATATGAATTACTATGAATTAACACATGTGGAATTACCGTATTTTTCTGACTATAAGACGCACTTTTTTTCCTCCAAATTTGGGAGGAAAGTGTGGGTGCGTCTTATAGTACGGATATAGCATGTGGGGAGGGGGGCAGCAGCGAGTGGGATCGCACTGTTATCCCACTTCAGGATGTCCCCGCTGCCCGGAATCAGCTGCTGTGGAAACCACATGGCCCCGCTGATTAAGTGCAGTGAATATTTATTAGCTGCTCCCTGCCCACCGATCAGCTGAGCGTTGAGCCGGGAGCAGCAAATGAATACTGCACTTAAGCAGCGACACACAGTTTCCCCAGCACTGATTCCGGGGAGAATCTGTGTGTCCGGGGGAGGAGGAGGCAGCAGCAGGGGCCAAGAGATTGCTGCATACCTGCCTGTGCTGGACGCTGAGCTGTCTGTGGTGCACAGGGAGGACCTGTGTGATGTCAGAAGTGGGCGGGCTGGAGCATCACATGGCAGCCCAGAGCCCTCCCTCTTCTGACATCATCACAGGTCCTTCAGACTCCCACCTAGAATCTGCAGCTTCCTCTTATGTCCTGCGCTGTGGAAAGGCAACAACAACAGGGAGGGCTCTTGTGTGTGCAGCCATGGGATGCTCCAGCTTTTACCTCACCACAGTGTGGCTGGCTGCCACAATTAAGAGGTCTGTCTTTACAAAACACAATAAAGCACTCTGCCACTCCTTTGGTGAACTATAACTCCCAGCGTGTCATAGGATCTGCAGGACATGCTGGGAGTTATAGTTCTCCCATGGGATTTCAAAGCAGCACTCCAGTGTTATTTTGCAGTGCTGGAGTGGTGCTTTCACTATAAGCCCTGTGCACCTATTCTTAGGGCTCATTTCCAAATGCGAGGCACGCGTCCGTATCTCGCATGTGGAAACCAAGCTGTGGAGCCGGCACTCCAGAGCGGAGCGTGCGGCCGCATAGGAACACATGGAGCTGCACAGCTCCGCTCCAAAGTGCCGGTGCCAGAGCTTGGTTTCCACATGCGAGATACGGACGTGTTCCTCGCATGTGGAAATGAGCCCTTATACTCACCCTCCAGCGTCTTCATATCGTACTTCACAGACACCACACTGGTCCCGCAGCTTCCAACATAATAACGTACTATTATATATAATAACACCACATATAATAGTATGTTATTTATGTTATTAAATATTTTACCACATTTTTTTTGCTTCAAATATTTTTTTCCCTATTTTCCACCTCTAAAACCTGGGTGCGTCTTGTAGTCCGGTGCGTCCTATAGTACGAAAAATACGGTATATACTACAAAAAAGTGTGAAACAACTGAAATTATGTCTTATATTCTAGGTTCTTCAAAGTAGCCACCTTTTGCTTTGATGACTGCTTTGCACACTCTTGGCATTCTCTTGATGAGCTTCAAGAGGTAGTCTCTGGGAATGGTTTTCAATTCACAGGTGTGCCCTGTCAGGTTTAAAAAGTGGGATTTCTTGCCTTATAAATGGGGTTGGGAACAGCAGTTGTGTTGTGCAGAAGTCTGGTGGATGCACACCTGATAGTCCTACTGAATAGACTGTTAGAATTTGTATTATGGCAAGAAAAAATCAGCTAAGTAAAGAAAAATGAGTGGCCATCATTACTTTAAGAAATTAAGGTTAGTCAGTCCGAAAAATTGGGAAAACTTTGAAAGTGTCCCCAAGTGCAGTGGCAAAAACCATCAAGCGCTACAAAGAAACTGGCTCACATGAGGACCGCCCCAGGAAAGGAAGACAAAGATTCCCCTCTGCTTCTGAGGATAAGTTTATCTGAGTCACCAGCCTCAGAAATCGCAGGTTAACAGCAGCTCAGATTAGAGACCAGGTCAATGCCACACAGGAGACACATCTCTACAACAACTGTTAAGAGGAGACTGTGCAGCTGGCCTCCATGGTAAAATAGCTGCTAGGAAACCACTGCTAAGGACAGGCAACAAGCAGAAGAGACTTGTTTGGGCTAAAGAACACAAGGCATGGACATTAGACCAGTGGAAATCTGTGCTTTGGTCTGATGAGTCCAAATTTGAGATCTTTGGTTTCAACCACCGTGACTTTGTGCGATGCAGAAAAGATGAACGGATGGACTCCAAATGCCTGGTTCCCACCGTGAAGCATGGAGGAGAAGGTGTGATGGTGTACTTTGCTGGTGACACTGTTGGGGATTTATTAAAAATTGAAGGCATACTGAGCCAGCATGGCTACCACAGCATCTTGCAGCGGCATGCTATTCCATCCGGTTTGTGTTAATTTCAGTAGTTTCACACGTTTTTTTTAAGTATATAATTCCACATGTGTTAATTCATAGTTTTGAAGCCTTCAATGTGAATGTACAATTTTCATAGGCATAAAAATACAGAAAAATCTTTAAATGAGAAGGTGTGTCCAAACTTTTGGTCTGTACTATATATATATATATATATATATATATATATATATATATATATATATATATATATATATGTATGTATATATATATGTTTAAAAAAGTAAGAAAGGTTTAGTATTGCTATAATATACAGTTAGGTCCATATATATTTGGACAGAGACAACATTTTTCTAATTTTGGTTACAGACATTACCACAATGAATTTTAAACAAAACAATTCAGATGCAGTTGAAGTTCAGACTGTCAGCTTTCATTTGAGGGTATCCACATTAAAATCGGATGAAAGGTTTAGGAGTTTCAACTCCTTAACATGTGCCACCCTGTTTTTAAAGGGACCAAAAGTAATTGGACAATTGACTCCAAGGATATTTCATGGACAGGTGTGGGCAATCCCTTTGTTATGTCATTCTCAATTAAGCAGATAAAGGGCCTGGAGTTGATTTGAGGTGTGGTGTTTGCATTTGGAAGGTTTTGCTGTGAAGTAAACATGCGGTCAAAGGAGCTCTCCTTGCAGGTGAATCAAGCCATCCATAAGCTGCGAAAACAGAAAAAACCCATCCGAGAAATTGCTACAATATTAGGAGTGGCAAAATCTACAGTTTGGTACATCCTGAGAAAGAAAGAAAGCACTGGTGAACTCATCAATGCAAAAAGACCTGGGCGCCCACGGAAGACAACAGTGGTGGATGATCGCAGAATAATCTCCATGGTGAGGAGAAATCCATTCACAACAGCCAACCAAGTGAACAACACCCTCCAGGAGATCGGCGTATCAATATCCAAATCTACCATAAAGAGAAGACTGCGTGAAAGTAACTACAGAGGGTTCACTGCATTGTGCAAGCCACTCATAAGCATCAAAAATAAAAAGGCTAGACTGAACTTTGCTAAAAAACATCTAAAAAAGCCAGCACAGTTCTGGAAGAACATTCTTTCTACAGATGAAACCAAGATCAACCTCTACCAGAATGATGGAAAGAGAAAAGTATGGCGAAGGCTTGGTACAGCTCACGACCCAAAGCACACCACATCATCTGTAAAACACGGCGGAGGCAGTGTGATGGCTTGGGCATGCATGGCTGCCAGTGGCACTGGGTCACTAGTGTTTATTGATGATGTGACACAGGACAGAAGCTGCCGAATGAATTCTGAGGTATTCAGAGCCGCCATACTGTGTGCTCAGATCCAGCCAAATGCAGCCAAACTGATTGGTCGTCGTTTCATACTACAGATGGACAATGACCCAAAACATAAAGCCAAAGCAACCCAGGAGTTTATTAAATCAAAGAAGTGGAATATTCTTGAATGGCCAAGTCAGTCACCTGATCTCAACCCAATTGAGCATGCATTTCACTTGTTAAAGACTAAAAAGGCCCACAAACAAACAGCAACTGAAAACCACCGCAGTGAAGGCCTGGCAGAGCATCAAAAAGGAGGAAACACAGCGTCTGGTGATGTCCATGAGTTCAAGACTTCAGGCAGTCATTGCCAACAGAGGGTTTTCAACCAAGTACTAGAAATGAACATTTTATTTAAAATTATTGAATCTGTCCAATTACTTTTGGTCCCTTTAAAAACAGGGTGGCACATGTTAAGGAGTTGAAACTCCTAAACTCTTCATCCAATTTTAATGTGGATACCCTCAAATGAAAGCTGAAAGTCTGAACTTCAACTGCATCTGAATTGTTTTGTTTAAAATTCATTGTGGTAATGTTTATAACCAAAATTGGAAAAATGTTGTCTCTGTCCAAATATATATGGACCTAACTGTATATGCAGTTGAAACCAGAAGTTTACATACACTATATAAAAGCCCATATGCATGTTTTTTATCTTTCCTGAAATCAGAATAAACCTATTACATTCCAGCATATCTATTACTCAATCATGCACTTGATCAGGGAGGAAGAGTTATAGCAACCAACAAACAGAGGGGAGTGTATAATTAATTGTACACATCAATTGTCTGCATAAATATTCCACTAAAGAAAGAAACCACTATCCAGTAAAATTCTACATTTTGAGAGTTTTCAGATGTAGTGATGGCAATCCTGTGTGAAATTGAAAATCTCAGAAACCAAAAAAGCTAAAGGAGAGGTTTGCATTATCAGAGATATGTGGGAAGTGTAATTTTTTTCATGATGACACCTTGCTCGAAGACTCATCATCATCAGGACACGGCACTCAACGATACAAGATTCTCAGCCTCTCATGTACATACGAACGTGGTGAACTAGTTTTTTTCTTTTTATCCACCTTGATAGAGAGGCAGTGGTGTTCAGAATCAAAGTAGTTAATCGTTAACTGAAATTGGGCACTGTATGCTAGAATCAGCTTGATACAGGCGTGACTAAAGCATGAAGTCTAGCGAACCTCTTGTGATCACTTTTAACCTTCACAATTTAGGAATTAGGATCTTGCATACTGTAAGTGATCAGAGCAAAACTCATTCTAAAGTATGGGTGCATAATCTGTGACCCAAGGCCACATGTGAGTAAAACAGAAGTGAGGGAGCGCACGAGTGGTACCTGTAGGGTATTAGAGCAAATATTGCAGCCAGTAAACTACTAACCTTGAATGGTTATGCACAGGGCAACATGTGACCCATGATGCTATTTTGTGTACCCACCGTCTATCTGGTCTATCTGGTCATAGACATGCTCTCCTCTGTCTGTTGGCTTCTGACATATCATATATATTCCTTGACAGAGGGATGAGCTATGATGTAATGATGAGCAAAGATAGATAAGCACCTAAGTATACTTTTCTGGGATCCTCAAACATGAGTAGAAAGGGAGACTCCTGAATCATACTCCAGAAAGGAGTTGATGACGTGGAGACACGTGAATCAGGCTTTCTTCAATGTAATTTTATTAGAGTAGTGAAACACATTTTAGCGACTCACATTAACTAGAAGGAGCAGCATGCATGTTATCTTCCTTTCTTGAAGAAGGTGAAAAGGTGGTTTCTCGTTTTCATGATATTTGGGAGCCCTGATCTTGTAACTTCAATGTATCTGATGTTAAGGGTATTTAGTTAGAATATTTTATAGATGGTCCAGATCATAATGCTGCTTTGGTTTTTGTTTTGCTGCCCTTGGAATCGATCCTTCAATCCGACAATGTGGCCCTTGGATCAGAAATGGTTGTGCAACCCTTTTCTAAACATTGCTACATGACACTGGCACTGTCCTTGAAATTGACAATACCGGGCATGCCCTCTCATCAGAAGACTCTTAATTTGCAACAGTTTGTTTATGGATTACCCATAATTGAATACGTGTCATGGTTTGGTTATTTGCATTCTAGCATTTCTAGGTACCACATGTTTCTCCCTTAGAATATCTAGATAATTGCCATTCAGTGTATTTGCCCATCCACAGGCACATTTACCCATCCCCAAAAGATATAAGAATTACTCTGAAAACCACTCCAGTAAATCCTTTTCATCTCAAATGGATTTATGGATTAACAGTACTCTATTTAAAAACATTGGCAGCTGTTTCAGCCTACCCCAGATGTCCTCCTTGTTCATGAAAGCAATGGCTTACATTTTAATCAAGCTAATCAGCAAACATGTTAATACGTTACAATAGGATTTTCCAATATACAGCTTTTGACCTTCATTAGAGGTGACGTACCAGGAGCAAATAGCAGGAAAAAAAAGTTTTAAAAAGTAATTATTTATATAATTTTACTATCAAGTTCCTGGAAAACTTACCTGCAAACCTAGTTCTACTATTTATTATTATTATTATTATTATTATTATTATTATTATTATTTATTATAGCGCCATTTATTCCATGGCGCTTTACATGTGAGGAGGGGTATACATAATAAAAACAGGTACAATAATATTGAACAATACAAGTCACAACTGGTACAGGAGGAGAGAGGACCCTGCCCGCGAGGGCTCACAATCTACTATTGTGTATTACTATGTTTTTGTAAAATGATATCCATTTTTATTAGTTAACATATATTCTGAAATTGTCCATTAGTAAAGCTCCAAAGTTTCAGTTTTGCTTGAATTATTATTATTTTGAAAAACTTTACTGATTACCATATCATTGTAACATTTCAAGTTTTTCATGTATCGTTTCAGAAATCATCTCAGTTTCATCAGAGGGCAATAATGAAAGGTCAAACCAGTGATAACACAGGTCAACAAAAAAAAATTATTTTTCTGGTGTCCAAAATATTTTAATGAATTTGGGGTATTTTTGGGGTGCTGATTCTGAATATGCTATCAGTTTTGCCAGATTGGCTCAAGTTTTTGAGATTTTTGGTATCTTATTTATAGCACTTGTTGGTAAATGCGACGCATCATCTCATTAATTTATTTGGATTAGTACTTGAACTGAGCAGTTCTCAATATAGTTTTGTGTTAATTAGTGTTCTAAAAGTTTGTTCATAGCTTGATTTTTGTACTAACTTTATGTTGTTGTCTGTTTTCCAGTGAAAAGCATGAACTCATCAAGAAGAAGTTGTCTTAACGATCCAGACTCATTCTGTTACATTTGTGGTGAATACACACTGCCAAAACATAGAAGAAACATAACAGACTTCGTAAAAAAAAGTGTATTTTGCCTATTTTGGGGTTATGCTTGGGGACCAAGACAAGTTTTGGGCACCACACATAGTGTGCAAAGCATGTATCGAATTATTACGAAAATGGAGCAAAGGACAAAGAAAAAGCTTCAAATTTGGTGTTCCAATGGTGTGGAGAGAGCCAAAAAATCATCATGATGACTGTTATTTCTGTGCAGTGCAAGTGCAAGGATTCAATAAGCATAAGAAACGAAAATGGGAGTAACATGGAATCTGCAAGAAGGCCTGTCCCTCATTGTGAAGATGTGCCTGAACCTGTGTTTACCATAAATAACAGTCATCATGATGATTTTTTGGCTCTCTCCACACCATTGGAACACCAAATTTGAAGCTTTTTCTTTGTCCTTTGCTCCATTTTCGTAATAATTCGATACATGCTTTGCACACTATGTGTGGTGCCCAAAACTTGTCTTGGTCCCCAAGCATAACCCCAAAATAGGCAAAATACACTTTTTTTACGAAGTCTGTTATGTTTCTTCTATGTTTTGGCAGTGTGTATTCACCACAAATGTAACAGAATGAGTCTGGATCGTTAAGACAACTTCTTCTTGATGAGTTCATGCTTTTCACTGGAAAACAGACAACAACATAAAGTTAGTGCAAAAATCAAGCTATGAACAAACTTTTAGAACACTAATTAACACAAAACTATATTGAGAACTGCTCAGTTCAAGTACTAATCCAAAGAAATTAATGAGATGATGCGTCGCATTTACCAACAAGTGCTATAAATAAGATACCAAAAATCTCAAAAACTTGAGCCAATCTGGCAAAACTGATGACATATTCAGAATCAGCAACCCAAAAATACCCTAAATTCGATGAAATATCTTTGGCACCAAAAATGCTGTTGACCAGTGTAATAGGTGATGGACATATTTCATCTCGCTCTGCACAGTGATCTCTGCACAAGTTACAGAGCATGCCCACAACACTTTCATTTAGCAGTCAATGACTTGCTTATGTGTTTTTTATGTTTACAGTGTAAGTTACAAATTCAGGTGGTATTGCTGCCTTAACATGTACAAAGAATCAAAACTAAAGCATACCATCACTGAAAAAAGCAGATTAGAAATGTTTCCATATATTGGCTTTTCCAAGCTCACCTTCTGCCTGCTCTGGGACAACGAGGCATTGATCAGTAGAGTAGAGGCCAGCTGCTTCCCTTTAAAGATTTGTCAAAGCATGTTAGATGAATCTCCACAGAGATTTTTTCAAGTCTATGTCATGCCTCGGTCTCCAACCCTTTCTAACCCAATCTTCAACAGTGAAATTGTTCACCACTACTCATGTTCAAGCCCACGTCAGTTTCCACAGTACTCCCTGGTAAGTTAGACTTTAGTCCTAACGTTCTCAGAGACCAGTTGCAGTTTCAGTACTAACTTGTCATGATCTGCTTAGTTTGTGGGATTAGGTAGTTCAGAGGTTAATCTGGACAGCCTCACTCTGGGATTCAGGGAAGCTTCTTATAGCCTCATTGTGGGGTCATTCCTCGTCACTTATACTTTAACCCTTGGCCAAGTGTGTGTGACCCTGTTGTGCCTGTGCCCGTGCTTTGTGCCTGTGCTACTGAATGCTTGTCTGGTTCTGATCTGGTTCTGTCCCCGTTAAGAGTTCTGCCTTTCCCTCCTGTACTGCGCTGCTATCCCCATGTATGACTCCTTGCCTACGTTCTGAGTATTATCTGCTTGTCTCTCCTGTACCATGCCGTCCTCTCCGTGTATGACCCCCATTTGTCCAACCTAAGTTCCCCTCTCCTCCACTCCAGGGTCCCTGTAGCATCCTGCACTCATCTCCAGCAGCAGGACATTAAGCCCCACCCCTTGTGGTCACATGATCGCAGGTCCTTCTGCTTCCAGCTATCCTCAGCGTCCCCTCTCGCCACGCTGCTCAGGTCCCGTCTGCCTGAGATTTCCTCATAGCATCTGATCCCAGGCTCTCCCACAGTGTGGGTGAGTCACCGTGCTCAGTCATGGCAGTTCGCCGGTGCTCACAGGATCCTGATATAACTACACGCAGACTTAAGGTACCTTCACACTAAGCGATGCTGCAGCGATACAGACAACGATGCCGATTGCTGCAGCGTCGCTGTTTAGTCGTTGTGTGGTCACTGGAGAGCTGTCACACAGACGGCTCTCCAGCGACCAATGATGCCGAAGTCCCCTGGTAACCAGGGTAAACATCGGGTTACTAAGCGCAGGGCCGCGCTTAGTAACCCGATGTTTACCCTGGTTACCATTGTAAAATTAAAAAAAAAAACACATACTCACATTCCGGTGCCCGGCGTCCGCTTCCCTGCACTCCTCCTGCATCCTGTGTCAGCGCCGAACTTTTACAATGGTAACCAGGGTAAACATCGGGTTACTAAGCGCGGCCCTGCGCTTAGTAACCCGATGTTTACCCTGGTTACCAGTGAAGACATCGCTGGATCGGTGTCACACACACCGATTCAGCGATGTCAGCGGGAGATCCAGCGACGAAATAAAGTTCTGGACTTTCAGCAATGACCAGTGATCTCACAGCGGGATCCTGATCGCTGCTGCGTGTCAAACACAACGATATCGCTATCCAGGACGCTGCAACGTCACGGATCGCTATTGTTATTGTTGTAAAGTCGCTTAGTGTGAAGGTACCTTATCTCTTGTGCCAATACACTATTTTATTTTAATTTCTATGACATCTAGCAGTCAATTGCTCTGCCTTAACCCACTGGTTTGCTGCATAGCAGCTGGGTCCAGACCTCTGCTAACTAAGTGTAGCAGGCTCCCATAGCACTCCATGTAGTTTCAGCCACATTCTATTTGTACTTCCTGTAGTCAGTGTCATATACAAACTTGTTGAAACCTGGAGAGGAGGAGAGCCACAGCTAAACTAGCAGCATATAACTACATCTTAAAAAACTAGAAAACAATCCCTTAAACTGCATGGGAAAGTCAAGAAGACTGATATACTGATACTCACGTCATCTGGTCTTAGCAGCCCCATTGTACATCACAACCTACCATTGGGTGAAAATGCAAAGTAAAAGTAAAATTTCAACATGAAAATAGTATACCTAGTCAGAAATATACAAATCTATGGGACAAACACAAAGTCTACTTTGAGGACCAGGCAAAAATATTTAAAATACAGACAGATTTGGACAGGATTCACACCATGTTTCACAGGCTGAATACACAGACCAGCCAAGGGTCTACTGACCATTACTCCACAGCCTCATATTTATAAATATATTTAGCAGTCAAATTAAGTTCAGGAGACCTGCAGCCAGTCAATGCAAACACGGATGTGTGAATCCAGCCTTAGTCCATGAGTAATCAATAGAGAATGGATATTATCAATTGGACATGGAATAGATAGATAGATAGATAGATAGATAGATAGATAGATAGATAGATAGATAGACAGAGTGGCATGTAAAAGATTGTGCATCCCTGGTATGAGCAGAAATGCTCCCGGTGCCATTGGCTGCAACACAATCCCAAAGCTTGATTGATCCACCTCCATGCTTCATGGTTGGTGAGATGTTCTTTTCCTGAAATTCTGTGCCTTTTTTACTCCACACATACCTTTGATCATTTAGGCCAAATAATTCTATTTTAACCTCATTGGTCCACAGGGCTTGTTTGCAAAATGCATCATGCTTGTTTAGCTTTTCTTTTGCATACTTCTGATGCTGAAATTTATGGTGAGGAGGCAGAAGAGGTTTTTTTTCTAATGACTCTCCATAAAAGACATATTTTTGCAGGTGTCTCTAAAAAGTAGATCAATGTACCACAACTCCAGAGTCTGCTAAATCTTTCCGAAGGTCTAGATAGATATATAGATGATAGATAGATAGATATGTAGATAGATAGATGGATAGATAGATAGTGTCAAGGATAACAGCTGGGGGATCACATAGATCTCACACCTGCCACAAGTTGTTACATAGGTTACATAGCCAGAAGGGATAGCGTAGATCCCATTGCTGTCATCAGTTGTTAAGGATACACAGCGGGGGGCTCACACAGACCCCACCACTGTTACCACTTTGTCGCAGATGACACCGGAGAGATCATACAGTTCAAACCGCTATCACCAGCTTGTCAGGGAAATGCAACTCCACTGCCTCCAATCGTCAGGACAGTTGCACAATTGGCTGACAAGTGATGTTTGAGGCCACAGCTGCTTCCACTACTAGGTCAGTTTTTGAGGAACTCACAGTGAGCGTATGGTATATATACACCTCCAATTCCAACACATGGAATATATATACCCTTGTATGGTCAATTCCAACTCCACAATAACAAAAAAGGAACCAATACTAGCTGCCACCACCAATCATTTATAGAGGTCAATTGGACACCCGTTACTGGTAGCACATGTATTCTGGGGTGTGGTTTACAAAGCAATAGGAACAGAGCCATTACATTTTATATATTTAATTCAGAAAGTTAGGCGGTTGTTTATAAAAACTATACAATGATGATCCAAAATGGGAGAAAACAGTTCAATATATACAATTACATGAAATAAAAAACAGATAACGAGAGAGAATTACTAAACCTGATGTTGCAGGAATGACTCTTATCTATGACTTCCAGAATAAACAAAGACAGAGACAAAAAATCTTATTTTTATTAGTTCAGCACTATGCCCAGGGTCATACTGGCCCACTGGAGAACCAGAGGATTCCCCAGTGGGCCCAGGCCCTGACACCTGCTGGCAGATTGGTCAGCAGCTGCCTAGTGCCCCCACGGCTCCAGGAGCCCCTTAGCCAGTGGTGTAGCGGCACACCCAGCTGTTATGGGGCCCCTGACTCAAAGGGGGCCCTCCCTGGTGCAAGAGAGAGCCTCTCCCTGCTGCTAAAGAGAAATTAATATTCATGCTTCCCCATGCCCCCTACAGGTGGGCCCCTAAAGGGTGGCAAACCCTGATTGTGATCCCTGCAGCTTGGGACCAGAGCAGAGCTGCAGGGATCTGATGACATCCTCCTTACTGCCTGCTTGCCCGACGTTTCCTGTCTAACTCAGCGCGGCTGGTTGACATCATCATTCAGCACGGCTGCTTCAGAGAGGAGGCTGCCGGGATGTGCTGTGGCTGCTGGGAACGTGCGGAGAGGTGAGTTGGTGCTGTGTGCGTGTGTCTGCCTGCCTGCATGTGTGCGGCTGTGTGTGTATGTGATGCAGTGCTTTGTGTGTGTGTGTGAGAGAGTGGTGCGGTGCTGTCTGTGTGTGGTGCTGAATGTATGATAGTGGTGTTGTGTGTGTGTGTTGGAGATTGGCAATGATGTGAGTGATGGAGGTGGTGGGGGGAGGCAATGGTGGTAGTGGGGGAGGCAATGATGATGGTAGTGGAGGCAATGATGATGGAGGTGGAGGCAATGATGATGATGGTGGGGGAGGCAATGATGGAGGTGGTGGAATGGGCAATGATGAGGTGGTGGGGGAGAAGGCAATGATGGTAGTTGGGGAGGCAATGATGGTGGTGGGGAGGCAATGATGGAGGTGGTAGAATGGGCAATGATGGGTGGTGGGGGAGAAGGCAATGATGGTTGTGGTGGAAAGGACAATGATGATGGTGGTTGGGGGAGGCAATGATGGAGGTGTTGGAATGGGCAATGATGGGGGTGGTGGGGGAGAAAGCAATGATGGTTATGGTGTAAAGAGTTGTGATGGAGCACCAAGTGGCTGACTCCATCACTTACCCCAGCAGGCCACAAGTAACATTAGAAATATTGGTCTTGTAGTAAATCTTCCTTTCCTCTATCCAGGGTGTGATGGTGTAATATTAACACCATGTGGGTATCATTTTGTGTATATTTATATTTTACTGATTTTCAGAGTGTGCTCTTGTTGCCCTGTATCATTATGTGTGTTCCCCATATTGTCTAGAATCTCAATTACCTTCCAAAAGGCTGATAATTGAATTAGCTCACTTATTGTCTGCAGCCTGACTGTATCTATGCCTCTGGATGACACCCTGTAGTGCCTTAATCCCCGAGTCACTTTTGTCAGGTCTGGGAGGCCTGAAAACCAGCCCAACCTGTCTGACTACCGCTGGACATAAAGAGCGGGCTGGGGAGGACAGGAGCTGGGAAGTCAGTTCCTGTGTGTTGAGGATGGTGTGAACTCAGCACATCAGAGAGAAGGGGAAGCATATGGATTATTTATTCTATGTCTGTTTTTGGACAGATTGGACTGTATCCAGTTTAGAGGAGAGAGCCAGAGATCTGGGCCTGAACTACCAGGGACTGACTAAAGAAGCCTTAATTGACCTACTGGTGGGTGCTAGCCTGGCAACCTCCTCCCAGATGTCTGAAGGACAAGCACTGGAGACAAGGCTCCCCACCCCAAAAATCCAGTGGTTGGTATGGTACGAAGAAGAGATGGCGGTTCTGGGCCCAGGCGTCTCTCAGGAGTATAAGGAGGAGGCTGCCCGCCAGGTACAGCGGAGACAAGAAGCAATGGAGCTTGAAAGAGGGATTAATGAAATGTGGAGTGTAAACCAAACAATCCGGGAGCCTGTACGGATCACCCGGACAGAGTTTAAGCCATTTGATGAGGCTTTTGGAGTGGTTCTTCAAGGACTTTGAGCAGCAGTGTGCTGTGATGGAGGTGCCCCACTCTGGATTATTGGACTCTCATCTCCTTGGACATTTTATCCTGTTACTGAACTGCATTCATGTGTATTCTGGACTGTAGTATCCTCAGTGTGGTGGATTGTTTATGGACCTTTTAGTTTTGCCTACAATAAAGGTCTTGGGTTTGTTCACACTTCCCTCGCTCTGTTGATTGTGTGGTATCGGAGAAGGACCCCGTGACACAGGGTAATATTAGTAATATATCCCATCTGATGCTTGGGGACGGGGACAGCATGGGCCTGTGTGATTTCAAATGCCAGAGCTGAATTTCAGCCCCAGTCTGTACCTGGTGGGCCCCAAGAATTATTTTCTCTGGTGGGCCCAAAGTGCTCCAGTCCGACGCTGACTATGCCCACATACCTCCCCTTGATGAGCTCATGTGGAAGCTGATTGTGGGATGTGCTAGGTCTTTCAGAATTTTGTGAGATCCCCAAATGACAGGACATCTTCATCCATGGAGGTCCCTGGTGGAATATATTATCGTCATGTTTCTTACCGCAATTTTATTTCTATTTAGATGAAACATGACATGGATAGCACCATCCATTGGGCCTATATTAAGTTGAAGGGGTTAGAATGGCCTTATGGGGATGTGAGTGAAGGAGTTATGTAAGTCCCTTCACTCTCATACATATCAAATCAATGAAAACCCCAATATTTATCACTGACCATTGTCTCCAAAAAGTCTCAGACAGTGCTTTAATCAGAGAAAGCTTATGCCAGGGAAACATACTGCCCCGGCACTGCATAATCAAATCTCTGCCTTGGTTTCTTTCAGAATTTTCTGAGATCCCAGTCCTACAAGATATCTTCACCCCAGGCGGTAGATATCGTTGTCATGTTTCTTATTGTGATTTTATAGGCATTATGTCTGTCCCTTTGCTTCAACTCTGAAAATGTATATCCTATAAATATCAGATCGATGCAAACCCCAATATTCATATCTGGACACTGGAGACAGAGTGTCTAACTGCAAGTTCACAGTTTGTCTTTGAAGAGAATAAGAGTTACCTCTGAAGGTGATAGATTTCAAAACCCTAACCATGACATACAAAGCTATCCACAACCTGTCTCCTCCATACATCTGTGACATGGTCTCCCGGTACTTACCCATATGCAACCTTCGATCCTCTCAAGATCTCTTTCTCTACTCCCCTCTTATCTCTCCTTCCCACAACCTCATACAAGACTTCTCCCGTGCTTCCCTCAAACTCTGAAACTCTGTACCCCAATACATCAGACTCTCGCCTACCAAGGAAACCTTCAAAAAGAACCTGAAGACTCACCTCTTCCGATAATCCTACAACCTGCAGTGATCCTTAGTCTGCTGAACTGCCGCATGGCCAGCTCTACCCTCTCCTAGTGTATCCTCACCCATCCCATGCAGACTCTGAGCCCTCGCGAGCAGGGTCCTCTCTCTGTACTTGTGTGTGCCTTGTTTTGCTCATGTTTATTGTACTTGTCTATATTTGCCCCTTTCACGTGTAAAGCACCATAGAATAAATGGCACTATAAAAATTTATAATAATAATAATAATTTTCACTTCTATGCCTCTTGAATATACGGATGTCCTTTTCACAGGACATTTCCCTGCTGTAATTACTTGGTCACTACAGGAGGACAATATTTAAATGGAGATTGAGTTGTTAGCGCCCTCTTTTGTTTAATTAGTCTCTCTGTTCCTAGATCTAATTAATACCATATGTTCTCTGTGAAGGCCTACTTCAATGGAGGGTGAAATGGTAGCTTTCCTCCCTTCTCTGGAAATGTCTTTATGGATCTTCTTTTTTCTCTTAGATAGATAGATAGATGATAGATAGATAATAGATAGATAGATAGATAGATAGATAGATAGATAATAAATTAGGCCATCTTTGATGATTAATGAGCTGTTAAAAATTAATGAGAAATATGCTTTCTATAAGGATAAAAAGAAGCAAAATATGAAAACAAATAAACATATATTTCTGGACAATATAATTAGATTTATTTTATTTAACATAGCTAATGCAATAAACATTTTTTAGCTGTTGTGCATGCAGACGTTCAGGAAAAAAATTTAATTAAATTATCTGCATGCTCTGGCAATATAATATATGAGATTATTAAAGAGGCTAGGCGCAGTAAGCCAACATGAATAAATATATTATGTAATGTCTGAGCAGGCCTATTTTGCGTGTATAAACAGTAATGACCAAATGTACACAACTCACATTTTCCTATAAACCTCTTCTTGTAAATAATACATTTCATTATGAAAGTTGGTTGAGGAGATAATACGTAACTAGCAGATGTACTATGTGGATCCATCACTGGAAGAATTGCCAGATGTAATTAACAGCAATTTGGAATCTCCCTAACCCATCAATCTGTAACTTGTTTTGTTATTCCAAAAATTATCAGGTACAAAGTGTGTGTCCTGAAGGTTTTTCACTTAAGTTATCCAAAGTTCACAGCACACTTAAAATGTGAATTGAAAGGGAAAATGCATATTCTGTTTCTTTTCCGACAACTTTGCCAAGAACATGTCTACAAAAGATGAGTAGATGTTCACTTTGAACACAAATCAAAATGACTTTTAGCTATTTTATGTCTTTTATATGTCGGACCAGAAGCTCTTGGAGGGAATGTATCACCAGTTTTTGTTCTAATTAAAACCAGATAGATACAAATAAATATTTTCTTATATTCTAGTTCATCATTATTTTCTAAAATTGTAGATATTTTTTATGTTATATATTTGTACGTGATTGTGGACAGCCGTCTTGTCCTTGTATCTGCTTTGGTTTGTTAACAGTATTTAGAAGATTTGCCGCTTTAGAAATTGGTGTCGGGAGATGACTCATTGTCGTATAAAGGATTGTAATATCACAAAAATGTACACAGAAAGATTATGCAAACCACGATTTGTACTTTACAAGGATTATGGGATCATAATGGGAGGAAAGAATTGAACAGAGTCAATATTGCACCCATACGTGCCAATTTAACCATTTCTAAATTTGTATGAAGCGCCCTAAAACTTTAATACAATTAGACACCCTGATCAAGCAGTGTTATAAAATACTTAAAGGGAAACTGTCAGCAGGATTGTGCACAGTAACCTACAGACAGTGTCAGGACGGCGCCGTTCTACTGATTAAAATGATACCTTGATTAATGAAATCCGTCTTGTGGTTGTTGTTTAATCTTTATTTTCTGTCTTGAGTTAATAAGTATGGACTATTGGTTGACCAATATAACCATTAAAATGATATTAAGATGATAATATGTATACTGAGCATGCAGATTTGGGTGGATCTTCCATCCATAACGGTTGCTGCCTTCAAGCCCAGCAAATATGATGATGGAGACGTACAGCCGTGTCAAAATAGGGAGTTGAAGATAATGTAATAAGAAGGCTCCACAGTGTTGCAAAAGTACTGAGGGATGTGGAAAATCTGTAAACTTTGTAGGAGTTCACTCTCTAGTAGGCATGAAGGTTTTGGTAGCATTCACACAGGCAATACAGCTTTGGTCCAAACACGTGCAGTTTTTATTGCTTTACACACATGGCAGAGCAGCAAAACAAACTCATAAACATAAATCCCTAGCCTTGTCTAGGCAAAAGTAAACAGAACAGACCCTGGCAACTCATAAACGGCTGATCTAGTCCCAGCTTGGTCAAACAAGAAAGCTATTGTCCATAGCAACCACTAATATTTGCAGTTCTCTGCACACAGCCTGTGCAGACTCTCCTCAGAGAGGAATTCTGTTCTGTCTCTCTTCAGTTCCAAAACACATCCAGTCTGGTCAGCATCCCTGAGCTGACTGACTAAGTAGAACAGCTAGCCTACGTAAATGCAGGGCTAGCAAGGCAATCTCCTTCACCTGGCCTTCACACTTTAACCGCTATACGGAAAACTGGACTTACACAGTGCCACTTGTGTTGAGACCACAGGTGGTTGCTGGATGGGGAAGTGGCTGGCACAGGATTGTCAGAATGCCACATAAATACCAAGTGGTTAGCATCAGGAACAAAACTGAGAAAATCATAGGATAATGTAAGCAAAAATACAGAAAAAGCAGATTAAATCTGAGCAGTGCAACACAAGTGAACAAGAGTTGGTAATACCTATAACTGGCAACTGGAAGCAGGGAGCTAGGAGTTTAAATAGTGTGTAGTCCTTCAGTAAGCTTAGAGCAGGGAGGTAAAGAGACAACAATATTAAGGAATTAACTCACAATCTACTTGCCTGTATGATACCACAAGACCCAGAATGCTAAACAGAATTGCACCAGTGACCATAAATCACGCATGATGTGGTTGAGGGACCGCCTTTCGAGAAAAGCAGAATTGGAAGAGTAAGACCAGATAGCGTGTAGTCATCTGGCATAGTAGAGATAGGGCACCATCAGAAAAGACCTATTTCAAAGAAGCAGAAACTGTTCCTGAATGTTCTGTGGTTCAGAGAAAATACACTATCCCCTACTATTCACGTGACAAAGGTCAGAGGGAAGCCCTTCAGGCCCAGCCTTGCTGTCCTGGAAAGGATTCATGCTTATCTAAATGAGTTCTATGGATATGAAGGAATTTTATATGAAGGTAAAATGATCCATTTTCTATTTTCTTGACTTTATTTTAAGTAATCATTCATTCAGAAAAAATCACAAGGGAGAGATGAGAACAATCACCCAACAATCATTTTAGGTAATCATTCATTCAGAAAAATTCACAAGGGAGGGATGAGAACAATAACCCAACAAAAAATTTTAAAAAATATATTTTTATTAATATGGAGCTAAGAAGTGGGTCTGCACTAGTAAATGATAGCACTGATATACTGATGTTGTGGTTTGGATACTAGTCACTGTTTGTTGAAACTTGTATTTACTTCAAATGCAATTGGCCAACTTTCAGGGCAGGCAAACCAATTATATTCATGAATATTTCACAATCATTGCCCCTGGCCAGTATTGCATTAAAGGAAAAGGAAGGGGAAAAAAAACAGATGTTTCTTCTTAGGACACAAAATAAGTAATTTGTATATTTAGTATGCTTGACAGGTCAGGTTGTTCTGATTTAGGCAAAAGTGATACTAATGAAAATAGTTGGGTTTACTAATTTTCTCCATCAGTGAAGGGGTCAACTGAAATTCATAAGAAGCTCCCGAAAAGGACAAATATGACTCAAAACACAATTATCTGCTACCAAAGGAGAAATTGACACACCAGAATGTAGCATTTGATCGTTTTAACAAGAGCTTATGACTGATTAAATGACTTCATACATTTCAACCTTCATTCACATGATTAAAATACTTTATCACTTTTACAGCACTGATATAATCCAGTCATTCACAAACTCATAAAATATATTCAGCAAGAAAGTTAAACAATTTTAATTAAAGTATGTAAATTTACATATTTTTAACTTTTTCAGAAAAAAATACCAAATAATATTTGCAAAACGTGAAAATATGGTCACAATTAGCATTTTACAGGTTTGACAGTTTCGGGTTACTTTAAAGGGATTTTCCAGGAGAAAACATAGATAAAAGTAGATGTTTAGGGCTGATTGTCAACATGGTATTGGTGGGGCCCCCAGGACCCCTGTTTATTTTCTGAAAGAAGTGGCTGAGGTGCAACAGTAGGAGCTTTCATATGCATAAAGGAGCTGCTGAACCTATGTAAATAAAAAAGAAGCTCTTGGTGGACTACCTCAAGTCCTAATTTTAGCCATCAGTGGGGGATTAGCTTTACCTGGCACTACAACCAGAGGTGTAGCTAAGGATTTGGTTCGAGGGGGGCAACATGTTTGAGTGGGCCTCTAACCAGGTAACCCTAATTACAATTATGGAGACATACCCCAGTAGTGGATGTAGGAGAACCTCAGCATATGACCGGGCTGTTACTAAAAAAAATATATATACAAAGAACAATACTGATACTACTGCCATTTGGTGACCATATAGTGGTAGATACCAGTGCTGCAGAACATGTAAAGGATTACAGTACAGTTATTGATGGTGACTTACAGCTGAAGTTCTTTTTGGTGGAATCATTCACTTTTCCCGGCTTTTCCTTCTGGGCCAGACCGACACAACTACTTTTCCAGACACAACTCAGCCGCAGAGATTACAACAAAGACAGATCTCAGGCACCGTCCCCATCTGTTCCCAACCTGCGCAAACGCCTCATCCTGCTGATACCCCAATGCTGAGCCATTGCTACCATATGTGTCCCTATTACTGCACCTACTGTGTGGTACTGTGTGCTCTCTATTTGTCCTCCTACTGATGCCCTAGATTCCCTTTCATTGCAGTCATACAGTATTATGTCAACAAAAGTGCACCGCAAACACTTTAAGATACCACCACAGTGACTTCCTCCACAGTACCCTCCACATACACAGTATGATGACTCTGCTGTATCCTATCCCTCAACTCCACTGGAAAAGAATGGTGACCCCAAAACAGTATGATCCCCCAACTGTGACCCCAACACAGCCCTTCATCCAGTACAATGGGTCTACATACTGTATAGTGGCCCCACACCTCTCCACACTGTATGATGGTCCCCACACAGCATGAAGGACCCCATTTAAACCTTCACACTGTGTAATTGCTTGAATAGAGTTTAATGCACCCTATAGTCTATACAGTATAATGCACTTCCCATAGTCCACTGTATAGTATAATGCACCCTATAGTCAATACAATTTAATGCACCCCATAGTCCTCTGTATGGTATAATGCACCCCATAGTCCATACTGCATAATGCACCGTATAATCCTCTGCATATTATTATGCACCCATAGTCCTTACAGTATAATGCACCTCATAGTCCTCTGTATAGTATAATGCACCTCACAGTCCATACAGCATAATGCACCTCATAGTCCATATAGCTTAATAAGCTTCGTAGTCTTTTGTATAGTATAATGCACCCCATAGACCTCTATATAGTATAATGCACCCCATAGGCCATATAGCATAATGCATGCTATAGTCCTCTGTATAGCATAATACACTACATAGTCCATACAGCATAATGCACACCATAGTCCTCTGTATAGCATAATGCACTCCATAGTGCATACAGTACAATGCACCCAATAGTCTTTCAGCATAATGCATTCCATACTCCTCAGCATAGTGTAATACACCCCATAGTCCATACAGTATAATGCACCCCATAGTGCCTACAGTATAATGCACCCCATAGTCCATACAGTATAATGCACCCCATAGTCCATACAGTTTACTCTGTAAAATAGGCTCGTTGGAGGGTCGATAAGGAGACACAGATGTCAGTCTCCTGGCTCGAGACCACATGGACCAGGGATCATCACACTGAATGCCCGCTCTCCTTTCACCATGGGCATAATGCTACTCAGACAATACATGGGTGAGGGCAAAAGAGTGTGACAATATTTTATTGAACCACAGACAACTACACATAGAACAGTTCCAGCAAAATACCCAAGATGGTGCAAACTTACAGAGTCTCACCCTTCCGCTGACTCGGATTAAAGCAGCTGCGACTTCCAGGACTCCCACCTGTGGTACGCACAGAGAGGAGGTAACAACAAACTTAGGAAGCAGTCCATTGAGGTACCAGGCCAAGTGGCTGAGTGTCCAGTCAGAACCTGGCTTCTTTGAACATCTCCTGGCTTTCTCAAACGTATCCATAGGGCTCAGGTCACCAGTGGGTCCAAATCCTGGATTCCCCAAATGTATCCATGGGTTCAGCAATGTCAATGGAGCAGATCTACATTCTTTCAGCTGGGGTCTTGGTCCCCTAAGCTGGCATCCTGTAGAATGTCAAATCTGTGTCACTCATTATGGAGCCATGATGTTCTGTCAGCTATTCTGTAGAATGTTCCTGGCTGTGGTTTTGTAAAGAGTCTCTGGTTCTCTGGATTTCTTGTTACAGAGGCATATCCCCTTTCTATAGTTCACAACTGTTATCCTTCAAGCCATCATCCAGAGGTCAAGAGGAAGGTGTGATGATATGAACTCACATTGTTTGAGTATTTAATCAAGCAGCATAGTTTTTCCTCCACTGACTTGTAAGTCAACAATCCACAGAGTTCCACACAATGGTCAATCAACATATTATCAAACATCGATTGTTCAATGACCCTGCATCCCTGCTTTGCAAAGATAGCAGACAATAAGTTACAAAAAAATCAACATTAAAGGTTCATAGGAACAATAATCTTTGTATCTTGACCAACCAAAGAATAAATACATAAATTCAAAAGTCAATATAAAGATGACTGTCTATGCCTTCTGGCCTGCTGAAAATAGCTGTCTGGATAATTAAGATTAAATGCTGTGTAGTTACATTCAATATTGACTTTTAGGATTGCTACTTCCTATAAGTGGCACTAGAGTTCTAGTTCTCTTCCTCTTTCCCAGAGGAGCATTGCAAGGCTTAAAAGTCTTGCAAACTTGGCATGTCAGGCTTGACATGTCACTCTCCGCAAGGAGAAACATTGCCCCTTGGATGCCGGTCAGATGCTTCTCACCCAACCAAACCAAATCTCACACTTGGCACTGACGAGGGCAGTACCCTGAAACAGTGTCTGCAAATTGAGATTTTGGTTTTGGCTTTTATCCTAAATCATGTGGCAAGGCTTATTAGAGGGTCAATATTGAATTTTAAGATTGCTACCTCCTATAGGTGACACTAGAGTTCTAGTCCTCTTGTTCTCTGAAAAGACAATTTGCAAGCAGAAAACTTACCTGGCAAATGTGAAAACTGAAATATTTCAAAATATGTGACAATGATTTTGTGAGGATCTGATGTCGTGGGTTGCAATAATCACAATGCAGGCTAACAATGCAAATATTTTTTATTTCTTACATCCATGATCTTACAGCAATTCGGGGTAGGTGGCCACAGTGCAGTGCCCCCAGTCCGCAAGATCCCAACCTGGGGCCAGTAGTTCCATTGTCCCCAAAACAGGCAATAACCACTGTCTCCCAATTTTTTGTTGGCCCACAGCATTTGTATCTCCGGCCAGTAAAGTTTGCAGGCACAGCCTATGCTTCTCCACACGAAGAATACCACGACCATAGCGCGCTTGTTCAGCCCCATCTGGCAACAACAGTCCTTAGAATAGTTCTTCAAATCCAGACAACAGATAACATGACTATAGCATGTGTATCAAGCTCCATTTGACAACAACAGTCCTTAGGAAAGTTCCTGAGAATGGGTAACCAGCTCCAGCCAGCAACTGACCTCCGATTTCCATAGTCCATCAATACACAGGCACAGGACCTAGCCACAGCAACAGATCCTCTGCCCTTGATGTCACCGCACCAACTCACTCACTTAACATGTGATTTAATGTTCTACCTCTCCTGAGATCAGCCCTCTGGTTGAGCTGAGATACTAACACCCCACCCCTTTAAACATTTGTTAAAGGTACAGTACAGACCAAAAGTTTGGCCACACCTTCTCATTTAAAGATTTTTCTGTATTTTCATGACTATGAAAATTGTACATTCACACTGAAGGCATCAAAACTATGAATTAACACATGTGAAATTATA
Organism: Ranitomeya variabilis; assembly: GCF_051348905.1. Taxonomy (NCBI): domain Eukaryota; kingdom Metazoa; phylum Chordata; class Amphibia; order Anura; family Dendrobatidae; genus Ranitomeya; species Ranitomeya variabilis. The sequence goes on from NC_135233.1 coordinate 70,366,228, forward strand.
TACTTAATAAAGAAGTGTGAAACAACTGAAATTATGTCTTATATTCTAGGTTCTTCAAAGTAGCCACCTTTTGCTTTGATGACTGCTTTGCACACTCTTGGCATTCTCTTGATGAGCTTCAAGAGGTAGTCACCGGGAATGGTTTTCACTTCACAGGTGTGCCCTGTCAGGTTTTCAGTGGGATTTCTTGCCTTATAAATGGGGTTGGGACCATCAGTTGTGTTGTGCAGAAGTCTGATTGATACACAGCTTTTATATACTTTTTTGCTAAGTATATAATTCCACATGTGTTAATTCATAGTTTTGATGCCTTCAGTGTGAATGTACAATTTTCATAGTCATGAAAATACAGAAAAATCTTTAAATGAGAAGGTGCGTCCAAACTTTTGGTCTATACTGTAGCTCAAAGGATGAAAAATGTTCCAGAAGCCCAGTCTCCAGCCTATATTAAGGTTGTGTATTACGGATGCCCCCTGCATTGAAGAACAAAGACACACATGCCTCCACCAAATGTAGGACAGAAATGCTAATGTAGGCCTTGAAAGAAAAATGAACGGAGGTATCAATTATGCGCGGCTGAGATGGAATATCAATAAACCTTTTACACCAGGCTACATCCATTTCCCATGTCCACAAACAAGACCTGACAACTATCCTCCTAGTAGGCCTTATGTATACATGAGATTAAGCTCACACGTTTCCCTCTGTTTACTGTCACTTAATGGAAACTGTTGTGAAATTGGATTTTGGGCTCCCCCTGTGGCCACTGGTGGAATTGAACTGGTGTGCATCATCCTCTCTGTTCACCTGTTTCCATCAGGATGTGGGAGTCGCTATTTAGCCTTGCTCCTCTGTCACTTCCATGCCGGTCAACATTGTAATCAGAAGCCTTTCTGTGCATGTTCCTGCTGCTAGACAACTCCCAGCTAAGTTGGACTTTAGTCCTTGTTTGTTTTTGCATTTTGTTCCAGTTCACAGCTGTAGTTTCGTTTCTGTGTCCGGAAAGCTCTTGTGATCTGAAATTGCCACTCTGATGTTATGAGTTAATACTAGAGTCTTAAAGTAATTTCAGGATGGTGTTTTGATAGGGTTTTCAGCTGACCATGAAAGTGCTCTTTCTGTCTTCCTGCTATCTAGTAAGCGGACCTCAATTTTGCTAAACCTATTTTCATACTACGTTTGTCATTTCATCTAAAATCACCGCCAATATTTGTGGGGGCCTCTGTCTGCCTTTCGGGGAAATTTCTCTAGAGGTGAGCCAGGACTATATTTTCCTCTGCCAGGATTAGTTAGTCCTCCGGCCGGCGCTGGGCGTCTAGGGATAAAACGCAGGCTACGCTACCCGGCTACTGTTAGTTGTGCGGCAGGTTTAGTTCATGGTCAGTTTAGTTTCCATCCTTCCAAGAGCTAGTTCTTATGTTTGCTGGGCTATGTTCTCTTGCCATTGAGAACCATAACAGTTTGACCGGCCAAAAAAGGGTTAAATTAATTGACAGAGAAAGGAGAGAAAAGAGAAGTCTGCTGAAGATTTTTTTTTTTTTTTTTTCTCAGTTCTGAGTGTGCTTGTAATTGAATCTCTTGCAAGTCTGCCTATATTCCAGCCTTTCTCTCTCTCTCTCCTTCTAATCCTGGAATGGCTCTGTGTTCACCTGTTTAAAATGGATATTCAGAGTTTAGCTGCAGGTTTGAATAATCTCACCACGAAAGTTCAAAATTTACAAGATTTTGTTGTTCATGTTCCTATATCTGAACCTAGAATTCCTTTGCCTGAATTTTTCTCGGGGAATAGATCTTGCTTTCAAAATTTCAAAAATAATTGCAAGTTGTTTTTGTCCCTCAAATCTCGCTCTGCTGGAGATCCTGCTCAGCAGGTCAGGATTGTGATTTCCTTGCTCCGGGGCGACCCTCAGGATTGGGCTTTTGCATTGGCTCCAGGGGATCCTGCGTTGCTCAATGTGGATGCGTTTTTTCTGGCCTTGGGGTTGCTTTATGAGGAACCTCAGTTAGAACTTCAGGCGGAAAAGGCCTTGATGTCCCTATCTCAGGGGCAAGACGAAGCTGAAATATACTGCCAGAAATTCCGTAAATGGGCTGTGCTTACTCAGTGGAATGAGTGCGCCCTGGCGGCGAATTTCAGAGAGGGTCTCTCTGATGCCATTAAGGATGTTATGGTGGGGTTCCCTGTGCCTGCGGGTCTGAATGAGTCCATGACAATGGCTATCCAGATCGATAGGCGTCTGCGGGAGCGCAAACCTGTGCACCATTTGGCGGTGTCTACTGAGAAGACGCCAGAGAATATGCAATGTGATAGAATTCTGTCCAGAAGTGAACGGCAGAATTTTAGACGAAAAAATGGGTTGTGCTTCTATTGCGGTGATTCAACTCATGTTATATCAGCATGCTCTAAGCGTACTAAGAAGCTTGATAAGTCTCTTTCAATTGGCACTTTACAGTCTAAGTTTATTCTTTCTGTGACCCTGATTTGTTCTTTATCATCTATTACCGCGGATGCCTATGTCGACTCTGGCGCCGCTTTGAGTCTTATGGATTGGTCCTTTGCCAAACGCTGTGGGTATGATTTGGAGCCTCTTGAAACTCCTATACCCCTGAAGGGGATTGACTCCACCCCATTGGCTAGCAATAAACCACAATACTGGACACAAGTAACTATGCGGATTAATCCGGATCACCAGGAGATTATTCGCTTTCTTGTGCTGTATAACCTACATGATGTGTTGGTGCTTGGATTGCCATGGCTGCAATCTCATAACCCAGTCCTTGACTGGAAAGCTATGTCTGTGTTAAGCTGGGGATGTAAGGGGACGCATGGGGATGTACCTGTGGTTTCCATTTCATCATCTATTCCCTCTGAGATTCCTGAATTCTTGACTGAATATCGTGACGTTTTTGAAGAACCTAAGCTTGGTTCATTACCTCCGCACCGGGAGTGCGATTGTGCCATAGATTTGATTCCGGGTAGTAAATACCCTAAGGGTCGTTTATTTAATCTGTCTGTGCCTGAGCATGCTGCTATGCGAGAATATATAAAGGAGTCCTTGGAAAAGGGACATATTCGTCCTTCGTCATCTCCCTTAGGAGCCGGTTTTTTTCTTTGTGGCTAAGAAAGATGGCTCTTTGAGGCCGTGCATTGATTATCGGCTTTTGAATAAAATCACGGTTAAATATCAATATCCGTTGCCACTGCTGACTGATTTGTTTGCTCGCATAAAGGGGGCCAAGTGGTTCTCTAAGATAGATCTCCGTGGGGCGTATAATTTGGTGCGAATTAAGCAGGGGGATGAGTGGAAAACCGCATTTAATACGCCCGAGGGCCACTTTGAGTATTTGGTGATGCCTTTTGGTCTTTCAAATGCCCCTTCAGTCTTTCAGTCCTTTATGCATGACATTTTCCGTGATTATTTGGATAAATTTATGATTGTGTATCTGGATGATATTTTGATTTTTTCGGATGACTGGGACTCTCATGTCCAGCAGGTCAGGATGGTTTTTCAGGTTTTGCGGTCTAATTCCTTGTGTGTGAAGGGTTCTAAGTGCGTTTTTGGGGTTCAAAAGATTTCCTTTTTGGGATATATTTTTTCCCCCTCTTCCATCGAGATGGATCCTGTCAAGGTTCAGGCTATTTGTGATTGGACGCAACCCTCTTCTCTTAAGAGTCTTCAGAAATTTTTGGGCTTTGCTAACTTTTATCGTCGATTTATTGCTGGTTTTTCTGATGTTGTTAAGCCATTGACTGATTTGACTAAGAAGGGTGCTGATGTTGCTGATTGGTCCCCTGCTGCTGTGGAGGCCTTTCGGGAGCTTAAGCGCCGCTTTTCTTCCGCCCCTGTGTTGCGTCAGCCTGATGTTGCTCTTCCTTTTCAGGTTGAGGTCGACGCTTCTGAAATCGGAGCTGGGGCGGTTTTGTCGCAGAGAAGTTCCGATTGCTCCGTGATGAGACCTTGTGCTTTTTTCTCGCGTAAATTTTCGCCCGCCGAGCGGAATTATGATGTTGGGAATCGGGAGCTTTTGGCCATGAAGTGGGCTTTTGAGGAGTGGCGTCATTGGCTTGAGGGGGCTAGACATCAGGTGGTGGTATTGACTGACCACAAAAATCTAATTTATCTTGAGTCCGCCAGATGCCTGAATCCTAGACAGGCGCGCTGGTCGTTGTTTTTCTCTCGGTTTAATTTTGTGGTGTCCTACCTGCCGGGTTCTAAGAATGTTAAGGCGGATGCCCTTTCTAGGAGTTTTGAGCCTGACTCCCCTGGTAATTCTGAACCTACAGGTATCCTTAAGGATGGGGTGATATTGTCTGCCGTTTCTCCAGACCTGCGGCGGGCCTTGCAGGAGTTTCAGGCGGATAGACCTGATCGTTGCCCACCTGGTAGACTGTTTGTTCCTGATGATTGGACCAGTAAAGTCATTTCTGAGGTTCATTCTTCTGCGTTGGCAGGTCATCCTGGAATCTTTGGTACCAGGGATTTGGTGGCAAGGTCCTTCTGGTGGCCTTCCCTGTCTCGAGATGTGCGAGGCTTCGTGCAGTCTTGTGACGTTTGCGCTCGGGCCAAGCCTTGTTGTTCTCGGGCTAGTGGATTGTTGTTGCCCTTGCCTATCCCGAAGAGGCCCTGGACGCACATCTCGATGGATTTTATTTCGGATCTTCCTGTTTCTCAGAAGATGTCTGTCATCTGGGTGGTGTGTGATCGTTTCTCTAAGATGGTCCATTTGGTTCCCCTGCCTAAGTTGCCTTCTTCTTCCGAGTTGGTTCCTCTGTTTTTTCAAAATGTGGTCCGTTTGCATGGTATTCCGGAGAATATCGTTTCTGACAGAGGTACCCAATTCGTGTCTAGATTTTGGCGAGCATTCTGTGCTAGGATGGGCATAGATTTGTCTTTCTCGTCTGCTTTCCATCCTCAGACTAATGGCCAGACCGAGCGGACGAATCAGACCTTGGAGACATATTTGGGGTGTTTTGTGTCTGCGGATCAGGATGATTGGGTTGCTTTTTTGCCTTTAGCGGAGTTTGCCCTCAATAATCGGGCCAGCTCTGCCACCTTGGTGTCTCCCTTTTTCTGTAATTCAGGGTTTCATCCTCGATTTTCTTCTGGTCAGGTGGAATCTTCGGATTGTCCTGGAGTGGATGCTGTGGTGGAGAGGTTGCATCAGATTTGGGGGCAGGTAGTGGACAATTTGAAGTTGTCCCAGGAGAAGACTCAGCTTTTTGCCAACCGCCGGCGTCGGGTTGGTCCTCGGCTTTGTGTTGGGGACTTGGTGTGGTTGTCTTCTCGTTTTGTCCCTATGAGGGTTTCTTCTCCCAAGTTTAAGCCTCGGTTCATCGGCCCGTACAAGATATTGGAGATTCTTAACCCTGTGTCCTTCCGTTTGGACCTCCCTGCATCTTTTTCTATTCATAATGTTTTTCATCGGTCATTATTGCGCAGGTATGAGGTACCGGTTGTGCCTTCCGTTGAGCCTCCTGCTCCGGTGTTGGTTGAGGGCGAGTTGGAGTACGTTGTGGAAAAAATCTTGGACTCCCGTGTTTCCAGACGGAAACTCCAGTATCTGGTCAAATGGAAGGGATACGGTCAGGAGGATAATGCTTGGGTGACTGCCTCTGATGTTCATGCCTCCGATTTGGTCCGTGCCTTTCATAGGACTCATCCTGATCGCCCTGGTGGTTCTGGTGAGGGTTCGGTGCCCCCTCCTTGAGGGGGGGGGTACTGTTGTGAAATTGGATTTTGGGCTCCCCCTGTGGCCACTGGTGGAATTGAACTGGTGTGCATCATCCTCTCTGTTCACCTGTTTCCATCAGGATGTGGGAGTCGCTATTTAGCCTTGCTCCTTTGTCACTTCCATGCCGGTCAACATTGTAATCAGAAGCCTTTCTGTGCATGTTCCTGCTGCTAGACAACTCCCAGCTAAGTTGGACTTTAGTCCTTGTTTGTTTTTGCATTTTGTTCCAGTTCACAGCTGTAGTTTCGTTTCTGTGTCTGGAAAGCTCTTGTGATCTGAAATTGCCACTCTGATGTTATGAGTTAATACTAGAGTCTTAAAGTAATTTCAGGATGGTGTTTTGATAGGGTTTTCAGCTGACCATGAAAGTGCTCTTTCTGTCTTCCTGCTATCTAGTAAGCGGACCTCAATTTTGCTAAACCTATTTTCATACTACGTTTGTCATTTCATCTAAAATCACCGCCAATATTTGTGGGGGCCTCTGTCTGCCTTTCGGGGAAATTTCTCTAGAGGTGAGCCAGGACTATATTTTCCTCTGCCAGGATTAGTTAGTCCTCCGGCCGGCGCTGGGCGTCTAGGGATAAAACGCAGGCTACGCTACCCGGCTACTGTTAGTTGTGCGGCAGGTTTAGTTCATGGTCAGTTTAGTTTCCATCCTTCCAAGAGCTAGTTCTTATGTTTGCTGGGCTATGTTCTCTTGCCATTGAGAACCATAACAGGAAACCTTGATTCCTGAGGCTGAACACTTTCCATGAGATATTTGTGCACTGTAAACTGACAAGCAAGCAAATCTCTAATAAAACACAACAATATGATCAACATAACTAGTGCTTCGTGTTGGGAAAAGTCTTTATCCCTTACAGCCGTGGACTCCGCTCTATGTCCATTGTTCTAATAGTCTTCAGTGTCATGGTTCCCAATGGCAGGGGAACGTCAGGACACATAAATAACGAACGAGCTCTTGGGTGATGGAATCTCGAGCTGACCGTGAGCTAAACCTACCACACAACTAATAGTGGCCGGGGGGCGTGCCTACGTTTTATCCCTAGACGTCTCTCGCGAGCCGGAGAACTAACTTACCCTAGTAGAGGAAAAAACAGACCTGGCTTACCTCTAGGGAAATTCCCCCAAAAAGGAGACAGAAGCCCCCCACATATATTGACGGTGAGTTCAGAGGAAAAGACATACGCAGTATGAAGGTAGGTTCAGCAAAGCGAGGTCCGCTTACTAGATAGTAGAAAGATACAAAAGGGAACTGCACTGTCAGCTGAAAACCCTTTTAAAATACCATCCTGAAATTACTTTAAAACTCATGTGTCAACTCATGACACCGGAGTGGTAATTTCAGCCCACAAGAGCTTCCAGCTACAGAGAAAGACTTAACTGTAAACTGGAACAAAAATGCAAACAAACTTAGGACTAAAAGTCCAACTTAGCTGATCAGTAGTCTAGGAGCAGGAACATGCAACAGAAAGGCTCTGGTTACATTGATGGCCGGCAAGGCAATGACTGAAGAGCAGGAATAAATAGGAACTCCCCACTACTGATGAAAACAGGTGAACTGAGAAAGAAAACACACCCGAGTCACCAGTACCACTAGCCACCACCAGAAGGAGCCCAAAAGCAGATTCACAACACTTCAGACTGTTCCTTGCACCTCACAGATTCATTTTAAATTATTTAATTCAGATGGAACGAAATTCGTCTTCTTTTCATATAGACAAAGCTTGTCTCGTTGGTGTTGCAATATTCTCTCTAGGTGCCCAAGTCACGAGTTTCAGAAATGTACCACAACCTTCCATTTTTTGGGAGTTTTTTACCCAGTTAATTCTTCTCTTTTCTCCGCCCTATCTAGAAACAGGAAGTCTTATTTCCCTGCACAAGTCATCTCCTTCTTCAACTTCTGACCCAGCTGCAGTCAGTAGAATTGCATTTCTAATGCTGACTAGTCTGTTTTTAACCCCTTCACCCCGAAGCCTGTTTTCACCTAAGTGACAGGGCCAATTTTTACAATTCTGACCACTGTCACTTTATGAGGTCATAACTCTGAAACGCTTCAACGGATCCTGGTGATTCTGACATTGTTTTCTCGTGACATATTGTACTTCATGATAGTGGTAAAACTTCTTCGATATGACTTGCATTTATTTGTGAAAAAAACAAAAATTTGTCGAAAATTATGAAAATTTAGCAATTTTCAAACTTTTAGTTTTTATGCCCTTAAATTAGAGAGTTATATCACATAATATAGTTAATAAACAACATTTCCCACATGTCTGCTTTACATCAGCACAATTTTGGAAACATAATTTTTTTTTTGTTAGGGAGTTATAAGGGTTAAAAGTTGACCAGCGATTTCTCATTTTTGCAACAAAATTTGCAAAACCATTTTTTTACGGACCACCTCACACTTGAAGTGACTTTAAGGGGTCTATATGACAGAAAATGCCCAAAAGTGACACCATTCTAAAAACTGCACCCCTCAAGGTACTCAAAACCACATTCAAAAAGTTTATTAACCCCTCAGGTGCTTCACAGGAATTTTTGGAATGTTTAAAAAAAATTGAACATTTAACTTTTTTTTCACAAAATTTTTACTTCAGATCCAATTTGTTTTATTTTACCAAGGGTAACAGGAGAAATTGGACCACAAAAGTTGTTGTACAATTTGTCCTGAGTACGCTGATACCCCACATGTTGGGGTAAACCATTGATTGGGCACATGGCAGAGCTCGAAAGGGAAAGAGCGCCATTTGACTTTTCAATGCAAGATTTGCTGGAATTGAGATCGGAACCCATGGCTCGATTGGAGAGCCCCTGACGTGCCTAAACAGTGGAAACCCCCACAAGTGACACCATTTTGGAAAGTAGACCCTCTAAGGAACTAATCTAGATGTGTGTTGAGCACTTTGAACCTCCAAGTGCTTCGCAGAAGTTTATAATGTAGAGCCGTAAAATAAATTTCATATTAATTTTCACAAAAAATGATCTTTTTGCCCCAAATTTTTTATTTTCCCAAGGGTAACAGGATAAATTGGACCTCAAAAGTTGTTGTGCAATTTGTCCTGAGTACGCTGATACTTCATATATGGGGATAAACCACTGTTTGAGCACATGGCAGAGCTCAGAAGGGAAGGAGCACTGTTTGACTTTTCAATGCAAAATTGGCTGGAATTGAGATCGGAACCCATGTTGCCTTTGGAGAGCCCCTGACATGCCTAAACAGTGGAAACCCCCCACAATGGACCCCATTTTGGAAAGAAGACCCCCTAAGGAACTTATCTAGATGTATGTTGAGCACTTTTAACCCCCAATTGTTTCACTAAAGCTTAGAATGTAGCGCTCTGAAAATTAAAAAAATCATTTTTTCTTTCCACAAAATGATATTTCAGCCCGCAATTTTTTTTTCCCAAGGGTAACAGGAGAAATTGGACCACAAAAGTTATTGTCCAATTTGTCCTAGGTATGCTGATATCCCATACATGGGGGGGAACCACTGTTTGGGCGCACGGCAGAGCTCGGAAGGGAAGGAGCGCCGTTTGAAATGCAGACTTAGATGGATTGGTCTGCAGGTGTCATGTTGCATTTGCAGAGCCCCTGATGTACCTAAACAGTAGAAACCCCCCACAAGTGACCCCATATTGGAAACTAGACCCCCCAAGGAACTTATCTAGATGTGTTGTGAGAACTTTGAATTAACAAGTGTTTCACTACAGTTTATAACGCAGAGCCGTGAAAATAAAAAATATTTTTTTTCCACGAAAATGATATTTTAGCCCCCACGTTTTTATTTTCCTAAAGGTAACAGGAGAAATTGGACCACAAAAATTGTTATCCAATTTGTCCTGAGTACGCTGATACCCCATATATGGGGGGGAACCACCGTTTGGGCACACGGCAGAGCTCGGAAGGGAAAGAGCGCCGTTTGAAATGCAGACTTAGATGGATTGGTCTGCAGGCGTCATGTTGCATTTGCAGAGCCCCTGATGTACCTAAACAGTAGAAACCCCCCAAAAGTGACCCCATATTGGAAACTAGACCCCCCAAGGAACTTATCTAGATGTGTTGTGAGAACTTTGAACCAACAAGTGTTTCACTACAGTTTATAACGTAGAGCCGTGAAAATAAAAAATCCTTTTTTTTCCACGAAAATGATATTTTAGCCCCCACGTTTTTATTTTCCCAAGGGTAAAAGGACAAATTGGACCCCAAAAGTTGTTGTCCAATTTGTCCTGAGAACGCTGATACCCCATATGTTGGGGGGGACCACTGTTTGTGCGCACAGGAGAACTCAGAAGGGAAGGAGCACTGTTTTAGTTTTTCAAAGCAGAATTGGCTGGAATTGAGATCGGACGCCATGTCGCGTTTGGAGAGCCCCTGATGTGCCTAAACAGTGGAAACCCCAAATTCTAACTAAAATCCTAACCCCAACCTTAACCCCAGCCCTAACCCTAGCCCTAACCCTAACCCTAACCCTAGCCCTAACTCTAGCCCTAACCGTAGCCCTAACCCTGACCCTAATGGGAAAATGGAAATACATACATTTTTTAAAATTTTATTATTTTTCCCTAACTAAGGGGGTGATGAAGGGGGGTTTGATTTACTTTTATAGCGTTTTTTTGGCGGATTTTTATGGTTGGCAGCCATCACACACTAAAAGACGCTTTTTATTACAAAAAATAGTTTTTGCATCACCACATTTTGAGAGCTATAATTTATCCATATTTTGGCCCACAGAGTCATGTGAGATCTTGTTTTTTGCGGGACGAGTTGACGTTTTTATTGGTACCATTTTCGGGCACATGACATTTTTTGATCGCTTTTTATTCCGATTTTTGGGAGGCGGAATGAACAAAAACCAGCAATTCCTGAAATTCTTTTAGGGGGGGGCGTTTATACCGTTCCACGTGTGGTAAAATTGATAAAGCTGCTTTATTCTTCAGGTCAGTACGATTACAGCGATACCTCATTTATGTAATTTTTTTATGTTTTGGCACTTTTACACAATAAAAACTATTTTATATAAAAAAAATAATTGTTTTTGCATCGCTTTATTCTGAGAGCTATAATTTTTTTATTTTTCTGTTGATGATGCTGTATTGCGGCTTTTTTTTGCGGGACAAGATGACGTTTTCAACGGTACCATGGTTATTTATATCCGTCTTTTTGATCGCGTGTTATTCCACTTTTTGTTCGCCTGTATGATAATAAAGCGTTGTTTTTTGCCTTGTTTTTTTTTTTTTTTTTTTGCGGTGTTCACTGAAGGGGTTAACTAGTGGGATAGTTTTATAGAGCGGGTCGTTACGGACATGGCGATACCAAATATGTGTACTTTTATTGTTTTTTTTTTATTTACAAAAATAAATGGAATTACTGGGAAATGTTTTTTTTTTCTTTATTTGGGGATTTTTTTATTTTATTTTTTATACATTGTATTGGTTTTTTTTAAACTTTTTACCATTGTCCCAGGGTGGGACATCACTGTTTTAGATCAGATCGTTGATCTGACAGTGTGCATAGCACTCTGTCAGATCAACGATGTGACAGGCACGTTCCAGAGGCTTGCCGGCGCCTGCTATTAGGAACTCTCAGCAGGCGCCGGCAAGCCAGGTCAGTAAATGACCCGGAAGGAGTCCTGCGGCCATCTTGGATCCGGGGACTCCTTCCAGGTCACCGGAGCAGCGCGATCTCATCGCGTTGCTCCGGTGGGAGAGCGCAGGGAGCCCCCGTCCCTGCGCGATCCACCTCTATGCCGCTGTCACTATTGACAGCGGCATCAGAGGGGTTAAATGCCCGTGATCGGCGATAGCACCGATCGTGGGCATTGCTGCGGGGTGTCAGCTGTCATATACAGCTGACACCCGCACCCGATCACCGCGGCGCTCAGCGCGAGACCGCGGTGATCGGTCCGCCGTACTAGTACTGCGGCTGGCACAAATGCAGTGCCGGCAGCGCCGTACTAGTACGGCGGATGGCGCGAAGGGGTTAATCATGTGATGTCATAGATCTAATGAAAAAGAGAAAAATTAACTGAGTAGAAGGGGAAAATTAGCAATTGTAAGTACACACTGCCATATAATATGATGATTGCAATATATTAAGAGGATTAAAACTTTGATGGGAGTGGTTTTTTTAGTAATTTTCCCCCATTTGACACATCTTCTCCATCTTGGTCCCGGAACTTCTAATTACAACAGTTTTAGGAGCTGTACCGCCAACATTTAGAGCTGCTCTCTTGTTAAGAGTACAGCGTAAACTTCCGCACTCATGGGTTGGTTTCAATAATCAAACATGACATTTCACCGAATCTTACACTTGTAATTCGCAGTGTAAAACTGTGCATAAAGCAGATTGAAAACTCCTGTCTGTATTCATATGCCAGACAAATATATTCTCTCAATGATTTGTTAAGACAATCTAAAATATGACTGCTAATAAGTTGCTAACAAAATAAAATTCTCTACAGACATCAGTTCATTTCTCTCAAGCATGTGGAGTTTAAAACGAAAAAATATGACTTTGAGGATCTGTATATGCAGATTTAGCTTTCACTAGATGGGAAAATAAAACACTACTGCAACAGTCATACCTGAAATATAGAATATAGGGAAGAAATGATAGCGAGCTACCATAGAGATGACAAGGGATCTACAATGTGCAGAGAATAAAGCCTACGTTCCCTTGTACATGTAAAGTCAATTTGCATAAAAAAGTTTGTAAATACTTTGGACCCAATGAATCATTTTTGGTGAATTTTCAATAGAAATACTTTATGATCATTATTTATTAAAGAGTACCTCCACTTTCAAAAGAAAAACTTTTATAGTGCAGGACTTGGCAAAATAACCATTTTTTAAATGACTGTATTTGAGGTTTTTGCTGCTAACATGCAACACTGATTTCCCAAGGTCTGTGCTGCAGGCTGTACTAAACTAGGCAGTGTTCTACTCCTGCTGGTAGTCTACCATCTTACTCACAGGCTCGCTCTCACAGATAGGCAAAACACTGCCTAGTTGATTAGAAAATACCTAAAATATTTCTGTTTTTAAGCTTGCCTCTGATGCACACACAAAAAGCTGACATTTGTCTTTTCTGTAGGTCGCTTTTAAGCTATGCTAACTGTCATGATTCCCAATGGCAGGGAAACATCAAAACACAAAAATAACGGATGAGCTCTGGGTGATGGAATCTCGAGCTGACCGTGAGCTAAATCTACCACACAACTAATAGTAGCCAGGGAGCATACCTACGACTTCCTAAATGCCACGCGCCAGCCGGAGGACTAACTACGCCTGGTAGAGGAAGGAACAGACCTGGCTTACCTCTAGGGAAATACCCCAAAAGATGATAGCAGCCCCCCACATGTAATAACGGTGAGTTTAAGAGGAAAAGACATACACAGTATGAAAGTAGATTTAGCAAAGAGAGGTCCACTTACTAGATAGCAGAAGGATACAAAAGAGGACTTCACGGTCAACTGAAAACCCTTTCAAAAAACCATCCTGAAATTACTTTAAGACTCCTGTGTCAACTCATGACACAGGAGTGGCAATTTCAGCCCGCAAGAGCTTCCAGCTACAGAGAATAACAAAAACTGCAAACTGGACAAAAGATACAAAACAAAAGGACAAAGTCCACTTAGCTGATCAGCAGACTAGTAGCAGGAACATGCAACCGAAGGCTCTGGTTACAATGATGACCGGCAAGGAAATGACTGGAGAGCAAGGCTAAATAGGAAACTCCCAAACACTGATGGGAACAGGTGAACTGAGACAGCAAAGCACACGCAAGTCACCAGTACCACCAGCAACCACCAGGGGAGCCCAAAAAGCGGATTCACAACAGCTAACATGGCCTGTATAAAAGCAGAAGCAGGAAATGCAGCTGCCATTTTGTGGTGAAGCTGAAAAGTGAGAGAAATAAAGTTGAGCAAATTTATTCAAGTGGAATTGAATTTTGCTCAAATTTTACAAAACAAATGTATCCTTTAAAATGCAGATCTTTTTGCAATTTGATCTGTGTAAATTTAGCAAAATGTCACCAGCTGGCCACTATTTTGAAGGCCAGCAAAAGGTTAAAAAAAGATATCTCAGTGCTTATCCCTCTGGATATCTCTGCTGCTTGCTTTCCCCCATATGGTCTTCAGCTCCTCTTTTTACCACCACCGTGAAACGAAACCCTAGGCAACTTCACCCTAGTCCAGAACATCTCTATACATGTGTGTTGTAAAGTGGTGGCAATGGCATGATGTCACAACATGCGCCATGACTCTCACTCTAATCTGAGTCTTCCGGCCATAGCTAGGTCTGGAGACATCCCTGAGCATACTTGAAGATGCCTGAGGTTTCAGCACACAGCAGTAAGAAGAGGCACTAAGGAAAGTATGAGGTCAGTGAGCAGCGGATGTGAGAAGTGCGGTGAGTATTAGTTGTTTTTGCTTGTTTTTTTATGTTTTATGTTTTTTATGTTCTGGGGTTCCTCCAGACCCAAGAACGTAATAAGAGACATTCAAACGGAAAATAAATTTGCTGTAAATTAAATTTCCTAGTAAAATCTGCCCAATTTAGCGAATTAGAATTTTGTCACATCCACTCATCTCTAGAGAGGAGGCCACAGAGATAGGGAGAGAAAGCATCGAAGAAGATGAGGAAAGGAAAATAATACCGACTTAACTGATAGGGAGATACATAGGAGAGTCACAGGGTCAAACATATCTTTTCAGGACATTTTAAGGCTTTAGGGTACTTTGGACTTGCTAAAAATTGATTCATCATAAATCAGGTTTGCTGAGAAAATTTGGCAAAGTTAGCAAATACCAATTTAAAAAAATATGCTCATCTCAAATTAATATTGTATTATTGTATGGATTAATTTACTATTTTTTTTTACTTCTGTAAGCTTACCATTTTCCCATGTAGGCAGCAGGATATATCTGGTAGTATTGGGCGGTTAAACAATTATTGAACTCTATTCATCACTCTTCTTCAGTTTAATGTGTACAGTGAGGTCAACGTGAGGCAAGCATTAGCTTATTTATAACCGAAGAAACGCATTTCGCAGAGCTGTCTGCCAGACTTTCATGTGAGGCAGAATTTGATAGAAATATGGAAAATGGCCTGAACTTTAAATGACAAACAGATGAGAAAGGTCCCATGAAAGTCAAACCCTTTTGAAGCTCATGTGTTTTCGCATAGAATATAAATGAGGTTTTTAATTGAGATTGACTTGAGCTCATGGTAACATTTTGGTTGATCTCAATTAGCAAGGTTACAACAAATAGTAAAGGATGGAATCTGGTCATGGCACACGGTAATGTGATCCTGCTCCAGGAGTTCCTACAATAATTTCCTCATAGGGAGGGTTTCACGAGTAACTCTTTCGTCTGCTTTCAAGAAATGCTCAGTACCGCTGCCTTGATGCACTAACAAACGGAGAATTAGTAAACGCACAATAACATGTTAATTTTTAAACTACAGTATTCCTTTTACATTCCCTCCATGCTGGTTCTTGGTCTTCCAGGAATACATTTGTATAGGACTGCTTAAAATCTTGCTTATACACTTTCAAATTAAAAAATGTTGAAATTACGATGGTGGGTGATGCACAGTTTATTTTGGATATTTATTTATAGAATTTTCTTTCTTTAACCTTGCTTGTGTCTCTACACATCACAAGATGAATGGGGTAATATTCCCAGCTTAAAAGAAAATATATATCTGTCACAAAATGCATATTGTGAGGCAGTGACAGGTATTATATGCGACGGTCGCTTTCCCAGGATGCACCAAGAAGAGTATTAAACCCACTGGAGGGCATTGCAGTCACAGGCGTAGCTGTGGTCGCAGTGCAAAATAAAAGTACTGTAAGTGTGGACCTGGTTGAGGTATTTGACCAAGGCAATGTTCAGGAAAATTCGTTAAGGGCTTTTATTTTTGGAGTGAACTACAGGATGTTAGTGGGGTAGTTCACTCCCTCCAGGCCGGGTCTTACAAGTGGCTCATGGCCACAGATTCCAGTTAAAAACTCTGCAGTGAAGGGTTGGGTGTGTCAGTGTTTGTTTGCAAGTCACAGAGCAGGTGGCTCTGCAGCGTCCAGCTTGTATGAGGTAACACAGAGCCAAGAGCAGCGAATGCCTGGAGCCTCGCAGCGTGATATGGTGATGCAGCCGCCCTCGGCAACCGGTCTCATATAAGGACTGTTGTGACGCCCTGGCTGCGATCCGGAGGATAACGTGTGCTGTTCATTGTGTGAGTTGTTTGAACATTAAACACGTTTGCTGTGAACTTTCCTGTGGTCCCTGCCTGTCTGTCACACTGCACCAACCCCGCTGCACTACAATATGTAGGTTATGGATCTGATGCATGAAGGTGTTTACATCAAAATTCTGGCATAAAACACGTTCACAATTTTGCGCAACATGAGGTTGCTCAAAGATTTTGTGACTTTTGCCATTTTCCTACCATGTTTATGAGTCTGAGGATGCATGGCAAAGTCATCCCAACAAAGTCATTAAAAGTTGAAGCATAGATTATGCCAGAAATGTTACTCCAGTCCCTGACTATAGTAATGTTTTCTGGTGGGGAGCATGCCTCGTATTGAATTTGGCACATTTTATTCCTGCATGCCCGTCAATAAGACTGGCTTACAAAATGAATCAGGGACAAACATTTTTATGTGTGACCCGTGACTGTGATATGGATTGCAGCCCAAGAAAGATTTTCTTGCTGTATTGTTATTTTTGGGAATTTTGATCCATGAAAATTTGGAACATACTTCAGTAGATAAAAATCCAGACCTTGGCAAAAAATATTCTGTTTTTGTTGCTATTTTCTCAGATTTGTAACTGTTATATTTTTTCATCCTGTATTAAGACTTGTTTTTCGCAATGTAAACTATTTTTTTCTGTTACAATTTTGTGATACATACACTGCTTTGATAACTTTTTATTACATTTTTTTGAGAGATGTGGTGACTGAAAAAACAGTAATTATTTATGATATTTTTAGCTGGTATGACACAAAATAGTGACTGGCTCCCCTTAATTTGACTTTTTCATATATCAAATTTTTAAATATAATAATATATAGATTGGGTAGACACAGTAGAACCAATTTTTTTTTATTAGTGCATTATTTTTAAAATTAGAAATTGGAGGTGATTTCATCTCTCTCTCTATATATATAGAGAGAGAGAGAGAGCTGAAATCATCTCCAATTTCCAATTTAAAAAATAATGCACTAATAAAAATAAATTTGGTATATATATATATATATATATATATATACATATATATATATATATATATATATATACAGTATATATATATATACATAGAAGAAACATGATGTGACTGTCAGTCTTTCTTGGTCTAGGCTCCATGCACAATTTCACCCCGTGGGGTAAGGAGGATTCTGAGAAAGTTCAGGAATCAGCCTAGAACTACACGGGACAATGACCTGAAGCAAGTTGGGACAACGGTCTCACACATTACTGTCAGTGACACACTATGCCATCATGAATAAAATCCTGCAGGACACCCAACGTCATCCTGCTCATGCCAGCACATGTCCAGGCCCATTTGACGTTCACCAATAAGCATTTGGATGATCTAGAGTAGACATGGGAAAAGGTCATGTGGTCAAATAAGACCAAAATAGAACTTTTTGGTATCAACTCCAATCGTTGTGTTTGGAGGAAAAAGGATGAGTGCAACCCCAAGAACACCATCCCAACCACGAAGCATGATGGGGGAAACATCATACTTTGGGGTGCTTTTTTGCAAAGTGTTAGGTGTCGAGTTCCCGCCCTGCACGGGGGGAATCTCGAACCATGTCCTCTGCGGTATCCCATTCTTCCCCAGCTGCAGTGGAGTCTGGTCAGCAGAGACGTCGGTCCCAGCATCTGGTTCAAGCTGTTACTGTGCATCTGGTTACAGCTGCCATCCCAGGATCAGCCTTTGTAACCAGCATTGATCAGCGGCGGGCAGACGCTCCAGGGACTAAGTCTTGCTTTTCATCTACTTTATTTGGCGACTCTGTGAAACAACAGAGTTCGCTTCCATTCACACTGGGTGAGGTCTAACCCACGTGTGAGCAAGCGTTCATCCGCCATTACTCAGCAGCAGGTTCCATCTCTGCATGGTGGACCTTGGGCTGCGAACGCACCTCATATCTCCCTTTATATTATTTGGTGCATTCTGCTAGCCCTAACAGGACGACTGCACCGTTTTGGAGGGAGGATGGATGGGGTCATGTATCGCAAGATTTTTGGCCAACAACTGGGTCTTCCAGGATCAGCCAGTCTCCAGACCTGAACCCAATAGAAAATCTTTGGAGGGAGCTGAAACTCAATGTTGCCCAGTGACAGCCCTGAAATTTGAAAGATTTGGAGAAGATGTGTATGGGGGAGTGGGCCAAAATCCCTGCTGAAGTGTGTGTAAACTTGCTCAAGAACTACAGGAAACGTGAACTACAGGAAATATCTGACTTCTGTAATTGCAAATAAAGGTTTTTGTA
Source organism: Ranitomeya variabilis (assembly GCF_051348905.1). Classification (NCBI taxonomy): domain Eukaryota; kingdom Metazoa; phylum Chordata; class Amphibia; order Anura; family Dendrobatidae; genus Ranitomeya; species Ranitomeya variabilis. Next base: position 70,384,476 of record NC_135233.1, read on the forward strand.
CCAAATATTATCTGTTTTTCTATTGTATCAAATACATATTTCATGCAATAAAATGCTAATTAATTATGCAAAAATCATACAATGTGATTTTCTGGATTTTTTTTAGATTCTGTCTCTCACAGTTGAAGTGTGCAGTTGAAACTAGAAGTTTACATATACTATATAAAAAGACACATATGCATGTTTTTCTCAATATCTGACATGAAATCAGAATAAACCTTTCCCATTTTAGGTCAATTAGGATTACCATAATTATTAATATTTGCCAAATGCTAGAATAATGAGAGAGAATGTTTTAAGGCATTTTAATGACTTACTGCAAAGTCAAAAGTTTACATACATTTCATTAGTATTTGGTACCATTGCCTTTATACTGAATGACTTGGGTCAAACGTTTGGGATATCTTTCCACAAGCTTCTCACAATAGTTGGTCGGAATTTGGGCCCAGTCCTCCAGTCAAAACTGGTATAGCTGATCCAGGTTTGTAGGTCGCCTTGCTCGCACCTGCCTTTCAGCTTTGCAGATACATTTTCAATAGGATTGAGATCAGGGCTTTGTGATGGTTATTCCAAAACATTGACTGTGATATCCTTCAAACTCTTTGTTACCAGTATGGCAGTATGCTTCGTGCATTGTTTATTAGGGACTTTTCTGGCAGTCTTTCTCTGTGAGGAATCTATTGCATATGTAAAAGTCTTAAAGTAAATATCTCATCCCATGTATCAACTATTGTCTTAACTATAGTGTATACTTGGATCTAATTGAATCTAATTGGTCACTTAAATTATTGAAAATAGCATGTTTAATACACAGTGTAACATCCTGATTGACCTGCCTTTGCCCCCTTCCATGCCTCAATTATTGATCTGGAAAATAATTTTTCTACAGCTTATACTGGACAGCAACATAAATAAATACATCACACAAGGGAAGGCGAGCCAATAAAATTAATAAATCAGGAACTGTAACAAATTTGCTGCACAATTCATACAACTCTTACATCATATTTCTGTAGGGGACAAAACTGAGCTTAATTGTTTCCATGTTCCCTTAGTTCAATGCTCCGTAGAAATTAGAATTTCTGCTGTTAACCATCTTTGTTCCACAGACATATGCACAGCACATGTATGGTAAGTGATAAAGATAGTTATATATAGTGCAATGTGAACTGTGTCTTCAACCCACATGAATAGTGCTAGCAAATAACAAAAGTCTTGTAGAAAGGCGTTGAATTGTGGTTCAGTTATTATTACAGTCTTTTTATAGTAATTTATAGTTTCAAGATTTGACACTCATGCCTTGAAAATTTCTAATGTCATTTTGGCCAAAATTTTGACATTTTCCTCCAGACCTTTTATCAGTGCCCATACATTGAAGACCAGAAAGTGATAAACTTGATCATTTATGGGGCCGAAGTCTTGAACTCCCAGTTTCCTCGATTTATAAGCATTTGTGATTAAATCAGCATGTTCTCCTGGTTCTGCACACTCTTCCCCTCTACTGCGTGGTCACATAGCATGAGTTCACTACTATTGTTACATGCTGGCTGAGAATATCTCCATTTGGCCATGCCCTGCATACTACACACATGCAAAGATGTACAGAAAGATGTATTGTGAAGTTATTAAAGGGTTTATCCAGACTTTTTTTGTTTTACTACCAGCCTAAAAACAGGATGGTAGTTGCTACCTACCTGCATGTTATGCCCAGCGTCAAACTTCGATGACAGAGTGAGGTCACAGACGGCGATTCGGCTGCTTCTGATGACGTCACGTCGACAGAGCAGTGTCTACTTTTCTGCTCTGCACGGCTGATGGAGCGTGACTGCCGATGTCATACTGGTTGACAGTCAGCTCCATGCTGCCTAACTGTGGGAATCCGGCTGTCAATCAGTGTGATGGCTGCAGTTATGCCCCATAAACAGAGCAGCCTGGAAAAGGAAGATATTGACCAGTTGAATGACCGGCAGGAGTGATCAATGATCACTCTGTGCCTGCACCATATAAAACAGACTGTCATGGATTAACCCTTTGAGGAAAGGGCTCATAGAAGGAATGTACTTGGCTACACTACATGGACAAAGGTATTGGTATAACTCTACATTACATCAATAGGAGATTTTATGACATCCCATTCTGAATCAATAGGTATTAATATGGATTTCGTCCCTTTGCAGATAAAACAACTTCCACTCTTCTGGGAAGATTTTATGCCAGATTTTGGAGGGTGTCTGTGGGAGTTTTTGCCCATTCGTCCAAAACAGCATTTGTGAGATTAGCCATTATTGTTGGAGGAGGGGGCTTGGCTCACATTCTCTGTGTAATAAACAGGTACTGGGATGCAGTAACACAAATGCTGCAGAGCAGAGTTTAACTGTATTTTATCACTCAACAATTAAGATCTCATCCCAGGGAGATAAAAAAGGAAAGCAGGAGAAACAACAATTTAAACAGTATAACAGGTGATTAAGTAGACAGTCTTGAGTTAACAGTTTCACTTATTGTGGCTACTCAGCTGGTCACTTGCTGAAGGTCCCATGGGTAATGGAATGCCAGCAGTGGTCGACGTGGCGTCTCCACGTGCTATTCATGTCCTGCTTCTGGTGGCAGTGGGCGGTCCCCGGTTTTACCTGCTGAGCCCTCTGCACAGTTCAGCTCATCACATGTCCCTCTGGGCAGCCTATGTTCCCTGAGGGGCTGGGCTGCTATGCTCAGCCCGGTGTGTGCCTCCCAGTGTGTTAGCCAATGCCTGGAAGTCTGTAGTGTGATACTCTGTTGCACGTTCACCTGCGCACCTGCTGATACCAGTAAGTCTCTCAAGATGCGACCATGTCTCTGCACGCTGCGGCCTGTCACTCCCCTCACAGTAGCCGTGGTCCATACCTCCTCAGTGTTCTGGCAGGAAAGACCTTCTATTGCCGTGCAACCCATTTTACCTCACACTGACTGGCCATGCCCCCTTCACCATGGTTACTGGCTCACTCAGACTGCAATCTCGTTCCCCCAGGAGCAGAAGGTTCAGCCCCAGCAGTTCCGGACCCAGCACCTCAGTAGCCCTGGCAGCCCGGTATTCCCTTGTACATCTGTTCTAATTCATCTCAAAAGTGTTGCACGCAGTTGAGGTCAGGGCTCTGTGCTGCTAGTCAAGTTCTGCCATGCCAAACTCTTGCATCCATGACATTGTGGACATTGATTTGTGCACTTGTACACTGTCATAGTAGAACTGTTCCCACAAAGTTGGAATCATATAATTGTCCATAGAATCATAGAATGTTAGAGTTGGAAGGGACCTCCAATGTCTGTAGAGCCTCTGCTTGAAGACTTCCATTGAAGGAGAACTCACCACGTCTCGTGGCAACCTGTTCCACTCACTGACCTCCCTCACTGTCACAAAGTGTTTTCTAATATCTAATCTCTATCTTCTTTCTTTTAGCTTCATTTCATTGCTTCTCGTATTTCCTTCAGATATTTGTAGACAGCTATTAAGTCTCCTCTTATCCTTCTCTTTTGCAAGCTAAACATTCCCAGATCCTTTAACCATTCCTCGTATGACATACTTTGCAGTCCGCTCACCATCCTGGTAGCTCTTCTTTTCCAATGTCTTATTAAAATGTGGTGCCCAGAACTGGACACAGTATTCCAGATGAGGTCTGACCAAGGAGGAGTAGAGGGGGATAATTACTTCACGTTATCTAGACTCTATGATTCTCTTAATACATCCTAGGACTGTTTGCCTTTTTGCTGTTGTATCACACTGTTGACTGTGCAGCCTGTGATCTACTAGTGTACCCAAGTCTTTTATACACGTGCTGTTGCTAAGTTCTATTCCTCCCATTCTGTAGATATAATTTTAGTTTTTCCTGCCCAGATATAGAATCTTGCATTTCTCTCTGTTAAATACCTTTCTATTAGTTGCTGCCCATTGTTCAAGCTTATCTCCATCCTTCTGAATCCAGAAGTCCAAAATGTCTTGGTATGCTGAGATTTAAGTGATAACATTTCTCCTTGTAGAGAGTGACATGCTTAGCCTGACATGCAAATGTGAGGATGCTTATAAGCCTTGCAGTGCTCATCTGGTAAATTAAATTAGCAAATTGTCTCTTCAGAGAGGTAGAGGACTTGAACTCTAGGGACACTTGGGTTTTATCCTAAGTCATATGGCAAGGCTCATTAAACAGTTGACTTTTATGATTACCACTTCCAATTGGTGGCACTAGAGCTCAAGTCCTCTTCCTCTCTGAAGAGGCAATTTGCATTGGTATACGAAAGCATTAAGACTTCCCTTCACTGGAACAAAATGGCCTAGGCCAACTACTGAACTTCTACCAAACCTTAAGCAACATTTCCTAGGCATTTGCCAAATCTAGACGCTTCTACCAGAGTGATATGTATAAGACTGAGAAATGTTGATTAACACTGATACAAATCCAATACTGCAGTGTCCAATAGCAAAGTGTTTTATTACACTCTATCCTACTCCAGTCTTTGTGCTTCATTATATAGGGATTGCATGCATCTGCTGGACCATGGAAACCCATGCCATGAAGGTCTAGGTGCACAGTTTTTGTGCAGATGTTAATGCCAGAGGAAGTTTCGAACTGTGCAGTTATCGTGTCAGCAGAGTGGTGGCGACTATTATAAGTTGTATGTCTAAGTTGTCAGAAAAATAAAAAAGTTATGGTTCTCTGAATGTGCTTAGAAAACAAAATTGTTATGTTTAATAGGGAAATTTGAAAATTGAAACCAAATAACATTGCGCTTATTATACAACATAATATAACGTAGAGGAGTTATTTTTCTGGACAATTTGTTAAAAAAGGAAGATAAAAATGTTAAGGGTCTGTTTAATTTGCAATAATGCTATTATATTTTATTTTATAAATGTCACACTTTTATTTTTGCATTAATTGTGAATGGTAATATTAAAAGCACATTTATGATAACTCGAGAAAGTGCGACATGCTAAATGCTATATTTATGGCCTCCATGACATTTAAAAGACCATTCATAACTTTCTTCTAATTAAGTTTTTCTTTCCATTTTTATGGTCAGTTATGTTGTTTTACATCTTGCAGGAAATTATTAAGAGTCAAATGTTTTTCCTCACCCTTATATATTTGTATTTTAAAGTCGTTATTTGGCGTTTGTGGCCTAATAGACTATAATTTAGTTTTATTTTATGTGTGTAACAGTATTCTCCTAATTTCCAATAAAATTATAGCTCAAACTGAGAACTACATTATGGGCTCATGCTAAAGAAAAAATACCATACAATAAATAAAAAATAAAATAATATTCAGCACCTTCTTTAATGTCGCAGAAATAATTTTGTATTCTGTGTAAATATTCCAATGCTATACACAAAGGAAAAAAAATGCAATTATTTAAATTTAAAGGGTATGTAAACTTTATCATATACTGGTAATTATTATTGATCAGCCTTTACGAAGTTATGCATTCTTGCTATAAATTGACATTATTTTGCCTCATGCTCTTCCAAACATTATGCTGCAGTGTAATTTAATTGCCCACTTCAAGCCCCTTTAGAAGTTCCTTTCAACTGCTGCTTCAATAACAAGAACCATACATGGCATGCAAGCAATGTATGTGCTGAGCACAGTATGGGCAGAGACACAGAGAGGGGCTCAGTGAGAGAGAGCTCCATACACAGAGTGATTGATTTTTGTACAGATCTTACTGAGCTTCAAGTAAAAGGAGATTCTAAAGGAGTTTGAACTTGGCATTGAAACTGCACTGCATGGTGTTTAGAAGAGAAGAAAAATATACATATACTAGCTGAAGAGCCCATCGTTGCCCGGGCATAGTAACTAACTGTGGTTATTTATAACAAATTATAATGATTATATCTATATATACAAAGCTGAGTGTATAGCCCCGCCCACGCCGCATAGCCACACTCACTCTAATATCCCACATCATCCCGTCAGCAAGAGCTATCTGACTACTAACACTAATATCCCACATCATCCCGTCAGCCAGAGCCACCAGACTACTACCCCTAATATCCCACATCATCCTGTTAGCGCCACAGGACTACTACCACTAGTATCTCACATCATTCCATCAGCCAGTGCCACCAGACTACTACCACTAATATCCCACATTATCCGGTCAGAGCCACCAAACTACTACCACTAATATCTCACATCATCCAGCCAGAGCCACTGGACTACTACCCCTAATATCACACATCATCCAGCCAGAGCCACCGGACTACTACCCTTAATATCCCACATCATCCCGTCAGCCAGAGCCACCGGACTACTACCACTAATATCCCACATCATCCAGTCAGAGCCACCGGACTACTACCCCTAATATCCCACATCATCCCGTCAGAGCCAACATTGTCAGCTTGGCACTGTTACACCGATTAAAATGATACCTGGATTGGAGAAATCCATCTTGTATTTCTTTTATCTGTGTTTTAATTTTTAAGCTAATGAGATGATTCATTCAAGACAAAGAGAATTTCCTGATTGTGGGCTCCCCCTGCAGTCTGTGTCAGAGGGTGGTCTGTGTTGGCTTGGTAATAAATCGTGTTATTTCCAGCTTTACAGAAGGACAATAACACCATAGAAATGATAAAAATAATAGGCCTTAGTTACCACAACTGTCTACAAGGAAAACTGTTGCTCATAGCAACCAATCACAGCTCAGCTTTCTTCTTTTAACCCCTTAATGACCGCCTATACACCTTTTAATGGCAGTAGTTAAGGGTACAGGTTAAGGGTAAGGGTTAATTAATGGCTCTGTGGAAAAAGTGTATAGCGCCCCCCCAGAGTCGGATTTTTTCCGGGGTCTCGGCTGCAGGACCCCAGAGAGCATGATTTGGGTTGGTTTTTACCCACGCCCCGGTTGCGATCACCATTAACTGTATCCACCTGATACTTACCTGATACTTACCAGTGTCTCCCGGTGTCCCTGGGTCCTCCTGCTTCCCCCCACACCGCTAGTGTCTTCTTCCGGTAAGAAATTGGCAGGTGCATGCACAGTGCACCCGCTGAGGTCTGTCGACCAGCACCCGGCAACAATAGGAAAATTTTTCCTATTGGTTCATTTTGATCGCTGTGATAGACCCTATCACAGTGATCAAAATAGAAAAATAGTAAATAAACCCCCCTTTATCACCCCCTTTGTTAGGGAAAAATAATAAAATAAAGAAAATGTATTTATTGCCATTTTCCCATTAGGGTTAGAGATGGGCTAAAGTGAGTTGGTTAGGGTTAGGGTTAGGCTTGGGGCTAAAATTAGAGTTAGGGTTGGGGCTAAAGTTAGTGTTAGAGTTGGGATTAGGGTTGGGATTAGGGTTTGGATTAGGTTTTAGGGTTGAGATTAGGGTTAGGGTTGGGATTAGGGTTAGGTTTGTGGTTAGGGTTATGGTTAGGGTTGGGATTAGGGTTAGGGGTGCGTTGGGATTAGAGAAGGGGTTAGGGTTAGGGTTGGGATTAGGGTTAGAGTTGGGATTAGAGTAGGGGTGTGTTGGGGTTAGGATTGTGATTAGGGCTAAGGTTAGGGTTGGGATTAGGTTTATGGGTGTGTTGGGGTTATGGTTAGGATTAGGGTTATGGTTAGGGTTGAGATTAGGGTTAGGGGTGTTTTGCGGTTAGTGGTGGAGTTAGAATTGGGGGATTTCCACTGTTAAGGTACATTAGGGGGTCTCCAAACACGACATGGTGCCACCATTGATTCCAGCCAATTTTGCATTAAAAAGTCAAATGGGGTCTCCCTCCCTTCTGATCTCTGCCGTGCGCCCAAACAGTAGTTTACCCCCACATATAGGGCATCAATGTACTCAGGAAAAATTGGACAACAACTTTTGGGGTCCAATTTCTACTGTTACCCTTGGGAAAATAAAAAATTATTGGCTAAAAAATTATTTTTGTGGAAAAAATTTTTTTTTTATTTTCATGGCTCTGTGTTATACTCTTCTGTAAAGCACTTGGGCGTTCAAAGTGCTCACCACACATCTAGATAAGCTCCTTGGGGGGTCTCTTTTCCAAAATAGGGTCACTTGTGGGGGGTTTCTACTGTTTAGGCACATCAAGAGCTCTGCAAATGCAACATGATGCCCGCAGACCATTCCATCGAAGTCTGCATTCCAAAACATCACTACGTCCCTTCCGAGCCCCAATGTGTGCCCAAACAGTAGATTTCTCCCACATATGGGTTATCAGCATACTCAGGACATATTGGACAACAACTTTTGGTGTCCAATATGTCCTGTTACCCTTGGGAAAATAAAAAATTGTGGGCTAAAAAATCGTTTTTGTAGAAAAAAAAGATTTTTTATTTTCACGGCTCTGCGTTATAAACTTTAGTGAAACACTTAGGGGTTCAAAATTCACACAACACATCTAGATAAGTTCCTTGGGGGGTCTAGTTTCCAAAATGGGGTTATTTGTAGGGGGTTTCTACTGTTTTGGCACATCAGGGGCTCTGCAAACACAACATAACGCCCGCAGACCATTATATCAAAGTTTGCATTCCAAAACGGCGCTCCTTCCCTTCTGAGCTCTGCCATGCGCCCAAATTGTGGTTCCCCCCACATATGAGGTATCAGAGTACTCAGGATAAATTGCACAACAACTTTGGTGGTCCAATTTCTCCTGTTACCCTTGTGAAAGTAAAAATTTGGGGGTGAAAAAATCATTTTTGTGAAAAAAATATGATTTTTTATTTTCATGGCTCTACGTTATAAACTCCTGTGAAGCACTTGGGGGTTCAAAGTTCTCACCACCCATCTAGATAAGCTCCTTAAGGGGTCTAGTTTCCAAAATGGTGTCATTTGTGTGGGGTTTTCACTGTTTAGGCACATCAGGGGCTCTCCAAATGCAACATGGCATCCTATCTCAATTCCAGCCAATTCTGCATTGAAAAAGTCAAACGGCACTCCTTCTCAGCCAAGCTCTCTCGTGCGCCCAAACAGTGTTTTACCCCCACATATGGGGTATAAGCGTATTGAGGAGAAATTGCACAACAAATTTTGCGGTTCATTTTCTCTTTTTACACTTGTGAAAAGAAAAAAAATTAGTTCTGAAGTTAAATGTTTGTAAAAAAAAAAAAGTTAAATGTTAATTTTTTCCTTCCACATTGCTTCAGTTCCTGTGAAGCACGTAAAGGATTAATAAACTTCTTGAATGTGGTTTTGAGCACCTTGATGGGTGCAGTTTTTAGAATGGTGTCACTTTTGGGTATTTTCTGTCATGTACACCCCTCAAAGTGACTTTAAATGTGAGATGGTCCCTAAAAAAATGATTTCGTAAATTTTGTTGTAAAAATGAGAAATCACTGGTCAACTTTTAACCCTTACAACTTCCTAACAAAAAAAAATTGTTTCAAAATTGTGCTGATGTAAAGTAGACATGTGGTAAATGTTATTTATTAACTATTTTGTGTGACATATCTCTCTCATTTAACGGCATAAAAATTCAAAGCTTGAAAATTGCAAAATTTTAAACATTTTCGCCAAATTTCCGTTTTTTTTCAGAATCAGCAGGATCCGTTAAAGCGTTCCAAAGTTATAACCTCATAAAGTGACAGTGGTCAGAATTGTAAAAATTGGCCTGGTCATTAAAGGGCCACTGTCACCCCCCCCCAGCCGTTATAAACTAAAAGAGCCACCTTGTGCATCAGTAATGCTGCAGTCTAACAAGGTGGCTCTTTTAGTTTTTGATTCATTTATTACCTCAAAAAAGCGTTTTAAAAATTGGCCACACATACCAGATATTGTACCAGGAGGCGGTCCGAATCGTCCTGTATGAAGCTCCCAACTGCCGTCACTCTTCTCTTCAGGGGCGATGGTACCCGCCCCCTGAGCGTTGTTATCTTCTGAAATCCGGCGCCTGCGCTGTGCGTGCCTGCCTGGGGCCTGCGCAGTGTTCATTGTCAGTGCGGCCACACTGTTGCTGAAGCCCCCGCCCCGCACTGTTATTCATTATGCACAGTGCGGGCTGGGGTTCCTGGGCATGCGCACTGCGCTGTTTAGACGCTCCCCAGCTCCGACGCTCCCCAGCTCCCCCGCCTTCCCAGGAACCCCAGCCCCGCACTGTGCATAATGAATAACAGTGCGGGGCGGGGGATTCAGCAACAGTGTGGCCGCACTGACAATGAACACTGCGCAGGCCCCAGGCAGGCACGCACAGCGCAGGCGCCGGATTTCAGAAGATAACAACGCTCAGGGGGCGGGTACCATCGCCCCTGAAGAGAAGAGTGACGGCCGTTGGGAGCTTCATACAGGACGCTTCGGACCGCCTCCTGGTACAATATCTGGTATGTGTGGCCAATTTTTAAAACGCTTTTTTGAGGTAATAAATGAATCAAAAACTAAAAGAGCCACCTTGTTAGACTGCAGCATTACTGCTGCACAAGGTGGCTCTTTTAGTTTATAACGGCTGGGGGGGGGTGACAGTGGCCCTTTAAGCTGCAAATTGGCTCCATCACTAAGGGGTTAAACAGCTCTGGTGAAAAGAAAGATGCTTAGTGATTGGTTGTGGAGTGGGTGGGGCTATGTGTAGTGGGCATGGCCAATACATACACACACACACACACACACATACAAACACTTAGGCTCATGTGTTCCTGTTTTACACATACAAACACTTAGCTTTATACATATATTTGCAAAAGTTGATAAATACCAGTAGTTACATAAAAAATAGAAACTCATTAAATCTGTGGGTCAAATGTATTATGTTATATTATGCTATAGACATTGAAAAAAATCAAAAGTACAAATTACTAAATTTTTGAAATAATTGTTCTCACAATAGCTGTTCTGTCTGTCACATTATATGTTATTATATGTCACCCAATGCATGGGCTGACAATATTAACATACATTGGTTATTCTGTATAAGGCCCTGACATCTCTCCTGACGTGTCTGTTCTAGCAAATTTCTGGAGCATCGCTAATTAGAGCAATGCATTGTGCCATTTTTTCAGTTATTCCTTCTGGAAATGTTGAATACATTTACAATTACCATTGTCAATAGGCTTTGCAATTATTAATTGGTTGGAAGGGTATCCATCCTGCTCCGGTCAGTGCCCTCTGTTCTGATCAGTGCTGAAATGTCTAACTAGTCACTATGGTGTAACTTACATCCACTGGCAATCAGAATGTCAAATACTAAACTTGGGTTAATATCCTGCATGTCTATTGCTCCACTCCCTGACAGCAAGCAGCCTGAATGGTATCTGAGTCATTCTATCTTCAGCATTGAATCCTGCATATATCTACATATGTTAGTCATCTTATTATGCAATTGTTTTTGTTTATTGATATTTAACTCACTTCTGCTTGTCCTTATGCAGAGAGATCACATAACTGTTTCAAAGCGGTTTATGATCCATGTAGACCTGGACATTTGTTTATCTGATCACTACATTTATTGTGTCCTGCTGTCTCAACTGAGCTAGATTGATTGGTAACAAGAGGGAACAAAAATAAAAGTGAGATCTAAGAGCTACCCTTCTATAAATGTAGACATACTTTGGGGATTCATTCATGCAGGGGAGCATTTGTGCACTATTATTCGTGTACATTTATTCAAAGTACTTTTTTCTAAGTACCCGGCAGTTATAACATGGCAGTTAGACAGGGCAGGAGACAGGTAAGAAAAACTAAATATATTCACTATTCATTTGAAACAGAACAAATACTCACCATATGTATTTGTATAATCTATATCCTGGCTGCTGCATTCACTCACATTCACCGCCCTTGCATAAACTCTTTACACTCCATCCATATCGGCCCCTCTGTCCTCTCCTATGTATAGCACTCATGCTCTGTTCACATTGCTTAACAGCGCTGATCCATTCAGTCCCACCATCCAACACAAGAGACGCTCTCACAAATCACTTAACCATCTGCTCACTCTTTCTATCCTCCTTCTCCTAGTTGCTGGAGACATATCTCCCAACCCCGGCCCCCAATGTTATAGCCAGTCAAACCTCCCAATTGCTACACCCAGAAACCCCTCTAACCTTATTAATATTCCATGCATGCCTTCTGTCTCTTTCAATTGTGACCTTTGGAATTCTTGCTCTGTGTGTAATAAACTCTCCTTCATTCATGACTTCTTCCTTTCTAACTCTCTTAATCTCCTGGCTCTTACTGAAACCTGGATCCAGCAGTCAGATACCACCGCTGCTGCTGTTCTTTCATATGGTGGACTACACTTTTCTCATACCCCAAGATCAGACAACAGAGCAGGTGGAGGCATTGATCTGCTCCTTTCACCCAAATGTACCTTCCAATTTATCCCCCAAGTACCCTCACTTGTATTCCCTTCCTTCGAGGTCCATGCTGTCAGACTCTACATCCCCTTCTCCATGTGAGTGGTGGTGGTGTCTCTTCCTCCCAGCCCCTCTCATCAGTTCCTGGATCACTTTGCCACCTGGCTTCCACACTTTCTCTCCTGTGACACCCCCACCCTTATCATGGGTGATTTCAACATCCCCATTGCTTCTCCCCACTCCCCATCTGCTTCTCACCTTTTATCTCTAACCTCCTCTTTCGGCCTCTCGCAGCATACTAACTCTCCAAAACATGAAGATGGAAACTCCCTTGACTTGGTCTTCTCCCGGCTTTGCTCAGTGGACGATATCACAAACTCCCTTCTCCCGCTCTCTGACCACAACCTTCTTTCATTCTCTATCAAGAACTGCCATCCCGCTCAGGTCACCCCCACTTTCCACACTTATAGAAACATACAGGCCAGTAACACCCAGAAACTTATGAAGAACTTGCAGTCCTCATTGGCCCCAATCTCCTCCACCTCATGTCCTGATTCTGCTCTGAAGCATTACAATGAAACCCTGCAAAGTGCCCTGGATGACGCTGCACCTCCTATACATAGAACAACTCAGCACAGACGGCGACAACCGTGGCACACACTGCAAACACGTTTCCTGCAGCGGTGCTCCAGGTGCGCCGAACGTCTGTGGAGAAAATCTACCCAAAGATTTCATCCATTATAACTTCATGCTAAAAACATAAAACTCTGCCCTTCACCTCTCCAAACAAACCTATTTCAACACCCTGATCACCTCACTGTCAAATAACCCTAAACGTCTCTTTGACACTTTCCAGTCCCTACTCAACCCAAGAGAGCAGGCCCCAACCACGGATCTCCACGCTGACGATCTGGCCAATTACTTCAAAGAAAAAATTGACCACATTCGACAAGAAATCATCCCCCAATCTCTTCATACCATGCACTGTCCTCCCTCCCTCACTGCATCTAGTTCACTCTCTGACTTTGAGCCAGTTACAGAAGAAGAAGTAGTCAGGCTCCTTGCATCTTCTCGCCCGACCATTTGCACCAGTGACCCCATTCCGTCACATCTCCTCCAGTCCCTTTCCCCAGCTGTCACCTCTCACCTAACAAAATTATTCAACCTTTCTCTCACTTCCGGTATTTTTCCTTCCTCATTTAAGCATGCCATCATACATCCATTACTTAAAAAACCATCCTTCAACCAAAACTGTGCCGCTAATTATAGACCTGTCTCTAATCTTCCCTTCATCTCTAAACTCCTCGAACGCCTGATCCACTCCCGTCTTACCCGCTATCTCTCAGATAACTCTCTTCTCGACCCTCTTCAATCTGGCTTCCGCTCTTTACACTCTACTGAAACTGCCCTCACTAAAGTCTCTAATGACCTACTAACAGCTAAATCTAATGTCACTACTCCTTGCTAATTCTCTTGGATCTCTCCACAGCATTCAATACTGTGGATCATCAGCTCCTCCTCAATATGCTCTGCTCCATCGGCCTCAAGGACACTGTTCTCTCCTGGTTCTCCTCCTATCTCTCTGACCGATCCTTCACTGTATGTTTTGCTGGTTCCTCCTCCTCTCACCTTCGCCTTACTGTTGGGGTTCCTCAAGGATCAGTCCTAGGCCCCCTCCTCTTCTCTTTGTATACTGCCCCTATTGGACAAACAATCAGTAGATTTGGTTTCCAGTACCATCTCTATGCTGACGACACCCAATTATACACCTCTTCTCCTGTTATCACGCCGACCTTTTTAGAAAACACCAGTGATTGTCTTACTGCTGTCTCCAACATCATGTCCTCCCTCTATCTGAAACTGAACCTGTCAAAAACTGAACTCCTCGTGTTCTCTCCCTCTACTAACCTACCTTTGCCTGACATTTCCATCTCCGTGTGCGGTTCCACCATTACTCCAAAGCAACATGCCCGCTGCCTTGGGGTCATCCTTGATTCCGAGCTTTCATTCACCCCCCACATCCGATCACTGGCTCGCTCTTCTTATCTGCATCTCAAAAACATTTCTAGAATTCGCCCTTTTCTTACTTTCGACTCTGCAAAAACTCTTACTGTTTCACTTATTCATTCCCGTCTGGACTATTGTAACTCTCTACTAATCGGCCTCCCTCTTACCAAACTCTCCCCGCTCCAATCTGTCCTGAATGCTGCAGCCAGGATCATATTCCTCACCAACCGTTACACCGATGCCTCTACCTTGTGCCAGTCATTACACTGCGCCGATTCTTTGGAATGCACTACCTAGGTTAATACGATTAATACTCAATCCCCACAGTTTTAAGCGTGCCCTAAAAACTTATTTGTTCAGATTGGCCTACCGCCTCAACGCATTAACCTAACGATCCCTGTGTGGCCTATCATAAAAATAAAAAAAAACATAATCAGTTTCCTCGTATCATGTTCTCATACACTTTATGCAGTTAATAGCCATCTGTGTCTGTACTGTTACATACTTAGGCTGTTAACTGGTTCATTCAGCTTTACATGAACACCCGAGCCTTACACTATGGCTGGCCCAAATAACTAAAGCAATTGTTACCATCCACCTCTCGTGTCTCCCCTTTTCCTCATAGTTTGTAAGCTTGCGAGCAGGGCCCTCATTCCTCTTGGTATCTATTTTGAACTGTGATTTCTGTTATGCTGTAATGTCTATTGTCTGTACAAGTCCCCTCTATAATTTGTAAAGTGCTGCGGAATATGTTGGCGCTATATAAATAAAATTATTATTATTATTTATTATTATTATTATAATATGTTACCTCTCGGTCACTGTAGTGTCTCCATATTTTCTAACAACTGGTATGCTATAAACACAACCTTATGTACCTATTATTTTCCTTTTTGCACAAATTCTCTTGGCACCAAATTACCAGAAGAGGCTGTCCTGTGAACCACTGAGTGCAGAAACCAATTGCAGCTCAGAAATACAATATAATACCAGCTTTTTCCACTAACAGGGTGGAACTGTCTACAACCATCATATTTTTCCCATTTGTACCAACAGGGGACGCTTATTAATCACTTCCAATAGCGCATCCTCATATCCTTTTCCTATTTCTTGCAATCACCATTCAATAATCAAAACTAAACTTTTTGCGCTTAGTGTAAATGTATTATTTACTTCTTTACTTATTGATTTTATGTCCATATTTATAAACAAGTACCAACTTTGCTTCTTTTAGGTTCTGTACGGGCTTGACACGCTTAGCTGCTTCTTCAGGTAGACACAGGAACACTTGGATAGTGAAACACCTGCTGGTTTATTAAAGTCAGCATAGAACAAGGCAGTGTCCATGAAAACAAAAGCAGAGCCTTCCTGGCTTAACGGAAAAACAAAACAAAGTTCAACAGAGTCCTTGCTCTGCAGGTCCCACCTGCAGACACCTAGCAATGTCCTTCACTTCTCCTGGAGCCACATGGGAGTGTTTCCTCTCCCAACACAGACACTGACTGTCTCTCATATCCAGATATTTAACTAGGGCCATGTGATGATCACATGATATCACCGCAGGTCTTGCTGGTACACATGCCGGTGATGGCTCTGCCAGAGAGGATACGGTGAGCACCTTTCCTCCCATGCTATGGATGCTCACATAAAACCAGCCTATTGTAACTTTAAGATTAGCCCCTCAGCAATTAGCGTGCTGGAGGCAAAAATTATCTGGTTATACATCACTGACTGTAGTATATACAGTGAGACGTATCTCCCTTCATACACTGTGCCAGTGACCCTGCCACAGTTCCTAATTTTTAGTCAATTTCTATGGGTGAGTACTATACTAATAATATCACTGTTACTACAGAATAGGATAGTACAGCCTCACTAAAACTACTGGAAATTACTTGTAACACCTCTTTAAGCCACCTCTGTAGACAGGGTGTCCAGTTGTTTCACTTCTGCAGCAACAACAGCTACTCGCTTGACTGTCTGCTTTCTGGCTGCTTGAATAGCCACCTCTCCTCAGACCTTCTTAAGAAACTGATGGAAAGAATGGGTTATCTTCTCTTTATCTAAGCACCTCAGTCTTTGAGCTATGGGATCGTCGGTCAAAACTCCCCTTAGCACTTGTTTGAGGCTACACTGATCCACTTGACCAGAGCTAAGTCCACCCTTAGATACTATTCTGTGCATCAGCTTGTCCAGTCGAGAAAGATAATCAGATATTTTCCCACCAGAGATCTGGTAAGTGGTACAGAGTTTATATAGGAGGTCTATAGCAACTTCTGTGCATCCGAATACATGTCCAAGAGGAACCATGTTGTCTTGATAGGGTGACTGTGGCTGGCTTCACCAAGCAGCCTGTACCTCTTCCGTAGCAGGACTTTTCAAATTCTTTACAATTCTGTGTCCTCACAGCATCAGCTCACTACCATTCTTCTAGATACTGCAGGGAAACATCACTCCAAATATCATACCCTTCTTCACCAGTCGGGATGGAAGAGACACCTATGAAAGTTCTCAGCCAACTGGAAGCCATCTCATGCTGCAATTTTGCAAACTGGGTGACTAACTTTTCCATGGCTACCACCACCGCATCGACAACAGTGGCAGTTTCCTCAGGCTAGTCCAGACCTGGGGTGGAAGGTAAACATTTAATAGACCTTCTATGGTATGTGCTTGACTCTGGACACTATGGCTTTGCTGCAGGCCTCTCAGGCTAGGTGATATTCCATTGCCACCCATGTTTTAATGGCACAGTTATAACTGATGGAAAGTACATCTCCAGGGTCTTTTCAGTAGTGATCAGGGCTACTGATAATTGACTCCCTTCATAATTCGACCTGTCAACCACCCAGGGATGAACAACTTCCTAGTGTCGATTCATGATCCGTAGTACTTCTTTATCAGATGCATTAGTTATGCTCATCTCCCCACACCACATGGACACTGCTCCAGTTAAAGCCTCCATAATATTGGTAACTGTGTTAATCAATCTCAGAATGCCTCCACTGTAATACCTCTTTAAGCAAGAGATGAGGTTGACTTAACAGGTTTATTTACAGAGGAATAAATGGTGTTAAATTCAGAGGTCATAACAAGCAACACAAAACATATAATATCACACAATCTACAATACAGGTTCAATATGTGCTTTGCAATAGATGTGAACTTTAATGATGACTCTTTCCCTTTAGGTGACACACCCCTAACTAATATCACTTAGCCCAGAAATGGCTGCAGCAATGCCAGTAACGTAGTACACCGATGGAGTCCAGTTGCCACCGATGTTGGTGCGCAGAATCGTTTGTGCACTTTAATATCTCAAGAGAAACAAAATCCCTTCAGCAGCAGCTCTACTAACTTTTCAACAGTGGAACCACAAGTCCTAGAAATATTTACTCGTTCCTTGATGTAGTAGGTTTGAGGTCACACAGGGATCCAACTTGTGGCTGCAGGGTCCAACAGGACTGTAGGCTTGTTGCCTTAGATAAGCCAGGCAGTGGTGAACATCTCCTGGTAACCTGGCTGGTCTGTGGTTCGATTGCAGGATTTGCTCCTCCCCTCACGCTCTGCTCAGCCAAACAGTCCCTTCCTCTGCTCCTCATCAACTATGATGCATTGAGGAGCAATGTCTTCTGGAAGTTGTAGTCCAGGGCAGTGCAGCAAGAGAATCATTGAGCCTAAAGTTCTTGTGCAAAAGGGTGAGCAACAGAGATAAACAGATTAGTCAAAATTAGAATTTGCCTGTTTGTGTGGATTTTCCCAAGAAATGTCATTTTCAGAGAAGTTATTCTCCTTGAATTTAATGTCCCTTATTATGCTCGCTGGTCTCTCTGTAATATGGAAAACAATTTTTAAAAAATCCCTATACTCACATCACCGACCCCTGGGCTTCTTATTGTCACATTCATAGGTGAGTATAAGGATTTTTTTCATTTTTTGACATTTTTATGGCCCTTTATGGTTCAGAAAACTGGTGGCTAATGAGCTCCATATTGCTGATTGCACACAGAAGTGAATTATAAAAAATCCACATTTTGGCAAATGAGGAATTTTGAAAAATTTGAGTAAAATTTTATTCCTCTCAAATATATTTGTTCATCTCTAGTGAGCTCTGCAACAACTCTTTATTCTCCTTGGGCTAATTTTATCATTTCTTTTCCCCCTATAAGGATCGTATACTTTATTCTCAATGTAAATATGACTCATCTTATTGACAAGGGGAATAGTAAGATGAACCTTTGACTGCACCATCTACAGAGGCACTTGTTTTTTATTTTTGAAACCTTTTTGTGGTCTGTTATTTACATCCATCCTAATATTAATTTTGTCTTATTTGGACTAACGTATTACTCTTCCACTTTTTCGGGCATATTCTGAGTCTAACAGGATATGCGATATCTGGTTTACTTAACTATCATTTGTTATTTATTATCTTTAGTGTTGTTCTTTTTTCCCACCTGTTTTTTTAGATCTCTATGCTGTTTTTTTAACCCAGTTTTGAATATTTTGATAAATTAATTAAATTACTTTTTTATATATTAGTCTGGCACTAGATGCCGATTTTAGTTTTCTTTTCATGTTTATTAGACGGGAGATAAAAATGTGAAAACTCTCTAGTATGTTTATCTGCATTTAAGTAAAAGCAGAAAAATATTGCAAAACAGCTGGCATCCAGCAATTTTTTGGACAAATGAAAAAGAAAAAGATCTGAAAAATAAGTGAAGCCAAAATACCTTGGTAAAGACTAGAAGTATTTTGATAAATGCGTCTAATACCAAATCCTAAGCTTTACAGAATTCTAATTAAGCATTTTCACAGACCTGTTGGCACTGTCAGTGTTGATTTCTTCTCTACTTTGACTCATGTGAACCTTTGACTGGACATCTTCTGATCAGCAGACAGGAACATAGAGAATTCGCACTTCTTAAATTTGTTGGCTTTTTATCCTGACCTGAAACTATCACACAGATGTCTGTGTTTTCCTTTTAACCAGCTCCTGAAAAACCGGGAGCCCCAGAAAGTTTCTTTAATGGTGTGAAAATCTAAGGGATTAATATGTGGCGTCATCATGTGAAAGGATTTTCCACACTAATGAAGCAGCTCTAGACCCACCAAAATGTGCCGCTTGCTAAAACAGAAGTGTATAAGAACAGAAGCACTTTGACCTCCTTTATCCTCCTAACTTAAAGATGTAGGCCCACTTCTTCACTGGATCAGTTTGTTGTATTACACTTGAACTCCATTACTTAGTTGCTCTTGCTTTAACTTTGAAACATTACATTTTCTTCCTTCTGAAAAATATGTGTGACATCTGTATTAGTACCTGCCCTTACTGTCCCTGCTTCTGTCGCTGGGCAGCACCATGTTCTCATTGCTGGCGACATGGGGTAACATTTCTAGTTCTGTTTCCTCTGGACTTGTAGTTCCATCCAGAATGGATATAAAGTTAACTTCTACAACTGTTTGGTCTCTGCTGTATGGCGTGGGTGGGTCTGCAAATTATTTATGCTCCTGAAATCCTGCTGTCCATTGCCAGTTATAAACTGTGTTTTTTTCTGCTTTGCTATACTCCCAGTGGACATTCCTGATTTTGACCTCGGCTCCTGTTTTGACCATTCTCCGTCTTTATGATTTTTTTTCCTATACCTCCTGGTTTCGACACAGCTAACAGACCATTAACTTGCCTTTAGTTCACGTATCCGACAAGCAGCCTTTCCATTAAAGAAATCCACTGGACATCTTTATAAGACCAGATCTCTGTACAGTGATTAAAGGGTGAAGGCTGGGTTTCCTCGAGAATCTGACAGAATTTGTGGTTTGCGCTGGCTGTCCATTGTAGCCTATTTGAGCCTGTGGCCTCTGACAGACGTAGCAGTATATCAGTGTCACATCTATAAATGATAAAATACTAAGATTTTTATAATTTTTATGTAGTTACTGTACCATTAAAAGTTCAATTTGACATGTATACAAGCTTTCCCGTCCCAGACACACATTATATTACAATGGTGTTTGACTTTGGCAGATTGAAAATAATGGATAATATTGAAATCCACTATGTGCATAGGAAATCAGACGGTTTTTACAAAGGGGATGTGGCTTTGAAATTTATCATTGCCCACAGTAAACGTAAGACAAGGCTTCCCATTACATTGCATATTTTTACATTTGGTGGCATCACGATTGTGGTATTTTTTTAATATCAGTTACAGTCTGCAGTGACTTTAGTTATTTGACTCTTCTTATCAGGCTGACCTTGTCTAGTGTTAATGGGCCTTTTAGTAATTAACATTTATTTTTTCTGTAGGCGTTCAGAACTTAAAGGGTTAATATTACTATCTAATAACCATAGTTGGCAAGTAGCTTTTGTAAGCGAACTGAACATGCCTCAATTGCCATTAAAAGCTATTTATTATGCTCTGCGGTCCAGACCGCAAAGCACATAAGCAGACGGCCGGGATCGGTCCAAAATTAATCAAATATATTTTCTAACCTTACCCCACATCTGTCCAGCAGCTAAGACTTTCATTTGCCCCTCTTGTGCTGGCTCCAAAGCCTTAGCGCCTCCTACGCAGACTAGATTGCACCGCATGCCTTGAACAGTCACCTTTTCACAGTACTCAAGAAAATGTTGGCAATTTTTTTATTTTTTGTAAAGTTTGTAGTGTATTTGATTCTTTTTGAGTTGATCCGTTTATTTCTAGTTTTAAGAGCTTGCTCATATATCGACTGTGCATTGATTGCATTAAGGTTAGTTTACTATAATATGTGTATTTGCACCTTGCTTAAAAAGATGAAAAGATGTGCTGACATGGGCCAAGTTTTTGGCAATAAAAAATTGGTGTGAAATAAGAGATGATGCAAAGATAGACAAACTCTTAATACAACATTAGCCACTGTGACAAATTGGGTAAATTTTCACATTGTGTGGTCTTGGTTTACGTTGCCTGAATGTGAGATAGGATCAGTAATCATCCCCATTGTATATCTTTTATTAAAATGAAAGGTGCAATGCAACCGTCCATGATCTCCAATAGGAATGCCTTACTCCAATGGCGCCATTTCCCAACTGATGCCAGAAGCCAAAGGATTTCTCTAGATTTTGCTTGAAGACAAGAACCTAAACAAGCATAATAATAATAATAATAATAATAATAATAATAAAATAGGAAGTAGTTTAAGAGCTACAGCGTAGCTTTATATTACAGAAACTAGAAGTCTCTGATGTCTTTAGTCATTTTGCATTGTATTGGGAAAACATCCTTTATTGTAGACTGCACCTCGAATTTCTTGAGCTTTCTTTATTGCATAAACGCGGAGAATATTTTGCATGTGAAATTGTTTTATTTACTCTATAACTCCCACGAGGAATGTGGAGATGTTGAATTCCTAATGAAATTAAAAACTGTATTTTACAAACTGACCTCCCACCGTCCCGCTAGGTCTCCAAGAGCTAATAACCAGAGTTCTGTTAGGCTACTTCTGTCATTCTAATATTCAATAAAATTGACTCAGATTAATCCTCGGGAGAAATGAAACTTCTACGACTTGTTCATGTTGAAAAAAAAAGATCATGCCAGCTTACTTAGACAAATATAATATTCAATGTCTCTGTTATTCTAGGTTTCAGTTTTGCCATTTAGTAAGCTGAGGGATATAAATTTAAAGACCCGAAACTAAGGGAGCAAAACTTATCAGGAATTTCGCAAAGGGAGGCAGAGGTGCTGGGGTAAAAGCTTTCCTGTAAGAAATATTCCTGCAAGATATTTTTTTTTTCTAATGAATGTATGGCTCTGTGCCTTGTGTTACGGCTGTGGTCGTACATCACGTAATAAAAATATGCTTCATTTTCCATTAATAATCTGGAGAGCAATGTGTTACATTTTAGGCTACGGCACTGCTGGAGGGCAGCTGGGCAATGAAGGAGTTAAATAATGACGTCAGTTTTACAATTCAGTTCCCAATTTTGGGACATCTTAAACAGAGCCAGACATGAGCCAAGCTACATACATAAATTGAGAAGAGGATGGAAGTCAGCAGCTCAGTTTACGTCAATCCTCTTATTTCCTCCATGTAATACTTTAATTTTCAGTCATTATTGGGGATATTACAACAATCAGTTGTTTTCATGAGATCAGCACTTTGAAACCACTGTTAATGTTGGTTACACGCTATTCTTAAGCCATATTTTCAGCATAATCTTTAACAATTGATCACATGCAGATGTGATCACTCTCCCTTTCCTCATATTTCATTAAAGGACTCCTATTTCTCACAGTACAAATTCAACAAATTATTGTGACAAGCTAGCAAACCCTCAAAAGGCTGCAACTCACTCCACAACCACTGGGTGACCACATAAAGATATGTATAGCATAAACATTTCCTGACAGAGTATCTCTAAATTATGTTTCGCTTGTCCAAAGCTGGTCATCAGGGGCCACACACATAGATTTTAGCCAAGACCTGAATACTTTAGTGAGACTTCTCACCAGAAACATGGTTATTGCATACAGCTTTAGCTTTTTCATTAAGGTGACCTTTGGGAACATTTGACATACATGCTCCATTTGGATGATTAACTGCTATCAATAAAGTTTTCCATTTTTTAAAATTGTTCCTCTGTGCCCTGAAACTGTTCAATAAAGATGAGCAGATCGATTCTCGGGACTCCGATCCAGGATCGAGGTCAGTGGTACCTAGTGGCTAGACAGAAAATCTATGAATCTCTTACCTTCTGCCATCCCCAACACAACTTTTGGTTAGCCAAGGATGGGGAAATGTCATCTGTGCATCAGGTCGCACAGAAGACGTTGTGCCAGCCATGACAAGTCAAATGCTGAACTGGGGGTGCCAGATGTTAAGATATTTGTATGCTTCACATCTAGCACCAAGCATTGACCTGGACGCTGGACCAGAGTCCCGCAAATCGATCTGCTCATCTCTACTGCTGAATGATCCAAAATGTCAAAAGGTACCTATGTAGTGATAATTACCTATGAGATTCTGCTACAGCAACACCATAAGAAACATATTTTATGTAACCTTTTTTGGGATTGTCTTTTTGGGGTTCTATAATCCTTAGATATCTTTCATTTGTAAAAATTCTGGAATATCCTGAGAATATAAAGCTATAGCGCATGTGTGGCATTCTATGTTTTAACTGTAAGTAATCTAAATAAAATAAATCATATGGCTTGTTTTTAATCCATGAAGAAACTACCGAGCGAGGGAAGAGACACCCAGGCTGTAAGAGTCAGAAGCAGAACACAATGCAGTTTCTCAGGGAATGCCCACTGAGCCCTAAACTTGCAGCTCCACAAGTACACATGTCATAGAAAGCAGATCAAAATTAGCCAGCAATATAGGGCAACGTGTGATAGTGTGCAAATACATACATAAACATAATGTTTCAGTGGCAAAAGTGTGCAGACACATGACACATTTTAATCACATACTGTATTATGCTGTGCTATAAGAAATTTGAATTAGTCCATTTGGCACAATGTTATTAAATGTGCCATGCTGTGGATTTTTCAAATTGACAGTACCCCCTTTTTTGTATTTTGTGCTCCAATAAATGGTGCAAAAATATATAAAAATATGGCCCCGATTTATCAAAGTTTAAACCAGAAACTTGGCGTTAAACACTTTGAAAGTGGCAAAATTTTTGTGCAATGTTTTTGCACGCAAACAAATGTGCGACATTTTGCATTTTCATGCTCGTTGGCGATTCCCTCTCATCTAATTCATGATGAGTTGTGATGCACCTTAAGGCCGGGGTCACACTTGCGAGTGCAATGCAAGAAACTCACGCAAGTCTCTCGCATCAATACCCAGCACTGGCGACACTCGGGACCGGAGCATTCAGCTGCATAGAAATATATGCAGCCGCACACTGCGGTCCCGAGTGCCGAGTGTGACCTTGGCCTAAGCCACAAATCTGCATTGCTGTAACACCGATAAGCTGTTAGACCAGTGCACCCCCACTGCAGTACAGGAGAAGATCATATGGGAGTACAGAATGAAGATACACAGACAACAATTTTTGTTTATTTATGCAGTACCCAAAGGCAACTTGTGGACAATCCCTTTAAGGGCTCAGTTGCTTTCACTAATATACATTTTTTCATGTACGTTTATTCAAAGATTTATTGATTCACGGAATGAAGTTCTTCATTCCACACACTAACCAGTTCTAATCCTTAAACTTGCAGACTGCTACACTTTTGTAGTCTTACAGTACACGGCTGTCTAATACTGTTTTGCGGTTTGCCACATCTGAATACAATTTTTTTTAGCTTGATGATGATCTAAGCAGTACAATTTCTTGGCAGCAGTAACCCGATAAGGCACCAGCTATGGTTGGCTTCCTGACAGGTCAGACATTCCTTCCCGCTGTGTATGGCTTCGACACATCTGGGAAGACAAAGCATTGCCATCCTTTGTTTCTACAAACAGCAGAAAAAGACGGCCAAGTTTGCTGCTGTGGGCAGCATGAGAATCTGTCAACAATATGCAGGGGTTTCAGAAAAAAACTTGACTTACATGTCTTTCTCTAACTTATAAAAGAAAACATATTGCTGTTAGTTCTTCTCCCCAGCAAAGCCGTAACGAGGAATAAATTGTTCCAAAATAGTTGAAACGTGCTGGCCTAGAGGTGACCTCAAGGCTCATTTTGAAGAACACTTTTTTGCTTGTGTGGTTGTTTTTTTCATCATTTATAAAAAATAATAGCTGAAAATAACATTTCAGTTGAACCGTATTGCTTTATAAGGTAACATCAAATTACATGAAAGATTCAACCTTGCTGAGGTGGGTTTAGGGAGGGTTACAAGTAGACAAAAGTTGAGAGTTATTTTTGGAAAATTACTGTTGATTTTGCATTAATTGTTGTCTGCTTCCTATAAAATCTGATAGATTGTGGAGGAACATTATAGATATGTAAGGGGATGGAATAATGTTGCTGTTATATTGCAGAATACTGCTACATAAGCCCATGTATTACCGCCTATAAATGATGGAACTGCTACATGAACCCATGTATTACCATTAGTGTTAAATGCATATTGCTGTACACTATATAAGAATAGGGAAAGTGTAGTGTGTAGGATCGGCCACTAGATGCGGGCATCCTAGTACACATAATTCACAGTTAGGGGAAAGAGTTTGCATAGGGTTAATTACGTAGGAGGGGCTGCTGCGTGGTAAGAGAGGAACATTTCCTGTTTTCTAGTGAGTCAGGGCCAGGGAGGCCATAGAGCTTGAAGGGCCCAGTGCCTTGGGGCGATGCAGTGACAAGCAGTGACAGTGGTAGCAGAAGCTGGAGCTACAGTGGAAGTCACAGCAGTACAGAGTAGGGCCTAGGTTCCCGAAGCGTCCACATGGGCACTAAGCCCAGGACACAGCAGCAGCACGCAACCTTTGAAGGGGCACACAGAATTTGGAGTCCTGTGGGGACAAAAGGGACAGCGTGCAGCTGCAGATCCACAACAGTCTGGGAAACTAGTGAGAGAAGCGACCCGGAAAGTACAGGGCGCAGAAGGTTCAAGATGTGGCAGCTCATTGCATGGGCGAGTACTCTTAAATCCGAGGCAAAGCAGATGAAGGAAACCCCTGAAACAGAGATTCTGGACAAGGAGAAAGCTGCGGTACCGCCTCAGGCGTTATCACCCCGTAATGTACTGGAGGGCATAGAACTGAGTGCAGGGAAGATGCAGGATGCTTATTGTGTGGAACCTGACGTGTATGCTGTTTCTGACAAGAATGTGCTGCAAGGTATTCTAAGTAAAGTTCTTTGTTTTGCAATGGAAATGGACTGTGTCTCAGTTTTTGTGCCAGAGAGTGTCCAACACCGCAGACGAGTCCCTGATGGTGTGGAGAAAGGAGACGCAGGAATGCCGACAAAGGAATGTTATTTTTCTGTGAGGGAAGGCCAGGACACCAAAGCTCTCGTGTCCCGACTCTTACAGATACACGAAAAATAATGCATGACAAAGCAAACCTGAGTAATTATCACATCAAAATTTTGAGTGGTCATGGGAAGTAAGGCCACATGATGTTTATGTCCTATTATTAGGCAAGTTTTTAAGTTTTTGCACTTTTGATTTTTCCTCCCCTTCTGCCAATAGTGAGAACTTGTTTTATTTTTTCACAGCCGACATAGCAACATAAGGACTTGTTTTCGTATAGCGAGTTGTAGTTTGAAATAACACCATCAATTTTGCTATGTTATATACAGAAAAACTGCAAAAAAATCCAAGTAGGATGAAATTGTAAAAAAAATTAAATTCCTACATGGTTTTTTGGGTTGCGCTATTATGGCGTTTATTGTGCTGTGCCAGGCAATATGATTCTTCCAGTCAGTATGAATATAGAGATATCAAACATGGATAGTTTTTTTTATTACTTTAATGATTACAAAAATAAAAACTTTGTAAGAAGAAAATATCTTTTGTTGTCTTTTTCTGAGACTCGTTATGTTTTTATTTTTCCGTCAATGGAGTTTTGTCACAGCTGATTTTTTGCACGGCAAGCTGTAATTTTATTTATAACATTTTGGGGGTACATACAATGTTTTGATTGCTCCTTTATGCATTTTTGTGAAAGGTGCAGCAAAACTATAGTTCTGGCATTTATATTTTTATTTACCAGATTACGGTACTGATTAATCACTTTGATATTTTGATAAATTGGATTTTTACTGTCTTGGCAAAAACCAGATACATTTATTGTTTTATTTCTTAATTTTTTTAACTGGGACAAGAGGAGTTATTCAAATGGGGGCTTGAACCTGTGATCTTTTAGTCATTTATTCTAAGCGGTCTGAGGGTCTGTGAGGGCATCATATTCTGCAGGGGGCTATGGATGGATCATACTATGTAGGACTTAGGAGGCACCATCATAGTGTGGGGAGGTTGTGGGGCACCATCATAGTGTGGGGAGGTTGTGGGGCATCACAATGTTTGGTGATATCATACTGTGGAGGGGATAATACTGTGTGGGGGCCTGTGAGAAAATCATATTGTGAGGAGGTCACTGTGGGGGGAATGATACTATGTTGAGGGTCACTGTGGGGGCTTTATAATCTGTGTGGGGATACTGTCAGGACATCATATTATGTGGAAGGCACTGTATGGCCATCATACTATGTTGGGGCTGTGTGGGCATGATTTTGTGCTGGGAGCACTGTGTGTTTAATCATACTGTGCATGTTGGGGTTGCAGTGAGGGAGTTCTCTGGGAAGGTATCATACTATGTGTTGGGGAGCATTTTTTTGGTATCAAAACTCTATGGGGACCATGAAAGGGTTTTTGTAGATGGCAAGAAAACTAAAGAAGTTCAATAGGGGAAAAAGTTCCATGTCAGTGCCACAAAACAAGTCCCTGTCTTAAAAGATAAGAGGTAGGCATTTGTGTGACTGCGACCAAGTTTCTCACTCCACCAATTTGTTTTGTTTGGGGGGGGAAGTTAAGTGGGTCCAATTAGGACATTTGCATCGGGGCCGCATAATTTCTAGTCATTACCCCTGAATGCAACCCTTTCCAATTTATTTCATGTTTACTTGGTTTTCCCACACAAAATGAATGCTGCTGGCTCGTGTTATACTTCTCTGGCTATTCCTATATTCCTCCCTTTACTTTGTAGACTGTCATGTATCGATGGACCACCATTAAGTTCTTCAGATTTCTGTCTTGTGCATATTCCAAAATATCTTTCCATTTTTTAGCATCTATATTCTTCTTTATCTTTTTTGTATTGCGGAAGGTAGTCTTGTTCAATTTAATGTATAACCTTTTGTTCTCGGTTTGTACTGTTGGTTGGAAAGGAACCCATATCTGTAAATTCCACAGGTGGTGCACAAGAATTTTTTTAACGGAGATAAAAGAGACTGTAGCATTGAAGGTTATATTCAATACAGTGCTTAATAGCAGCTCTAACTCTTCCAGATGTTCATACATTACAATGAGTAAGATGACAACGCGATGGATGAATTCGTATATATTTTTGTGTAACTCAAATTGCCTCCTTGCTGGATTTCATAGAGTCTGACTGAGTGAGAACCTACTCCAAATTGACATATTGATATTGTCAACCAGTTATGTTAAATTTACCAATAGAGATGAGTAAATTGATTTAAAGCACATCCAATACACTTTGAATTTCCCAAAGAGTTCTGAATGACCGGAATCCAATTTTTTTTAGAATTCGAGTTGCTCAAATTCAGCAGAATGGCGGCTCACTTGCCACATTTTGCTAAACTTTTTTTTAGAGCCAGGAGGACTACGAGTCAGCATCGGAAGACAGGAAGGGGCAAGTGGAGGACTCAATTGGAAACTGTGCTTAGGAGAGGGGTGAAGTTTGTATTACAGTACAGACCAACAGTTTGGACACACCGTCTCATTTAAAGATTTTTCTGTATTTTCATGACTATGAAAATTGTAAATTCACACTGAAGGCATCAAAACTATGAATTAATACATGTTGAATTATATACTTAACAAAAAAGTGTGAAACAACTGAAAATATGTCTTATATTCTAGGTTCTTCAAAGTAGCCACCTTTTGCTTTGATGACTGCTTTGCACACTCTTGGCATTCTCTTGATGAGCTTCAAGAGGTAGTCACTGGGAATGGTCTTCCAACAATCTTGAAGGAGTTCCCAGAGATGCTTAGCACTTGTTGGCCCTTTTGCCTTCACTCTGCGGTCCAGCTCACCCCAAACCATCTCGATTGGGTTCAGGTCTGGTGACTCTGGAGGCCAGGTCATCTGGCGTAGCACCCCATCACTCTCCTTCTTGGTCAAATAGCCCTTACACAGCCTGGAGGTGTGTTTGGGGTCATCATCCTGTTGAAAAATAAATGATGGTCCAACTAAACGCAAACCAGATGGAATAGCATGCTGCTGCAAGATGCTGTGGTAGCCATGCTGGTTCAGTATGCCTTCAATTTTGAATAAATCCCCAACAGTGTCACCAGCAAAGCACCCCCACACCATCACACCTCCTCCTCCATGCTTCACGGTGGGAACCAGGCATGCAGAGTCCATCCATTCACCTTTTCTGCCTCGCACAAAGACACGGTGGTTGGAACCAAAGATCTCAAATTTGGACTCATGAGGCCAAAGCACAGATTTCCACTGGTCTAATGTCCATTCCTTGTGTTCTTTAGCCCAAACAAGTCTCTTCTGCTTGTTGCCTGTCCTTAGCAGTGGTTTCCTAGCAGCTATTTTACCATGAAGGCCTGCTGCACAAAGTCTCCTCTTAACAGTTGTTGTAGAGATGTGTCTGCTGCTAGAACTCTGTGTGGCATTGACCTGGTCTCTAATCTGAGCTGCTGTTAACCTGCGATTTCTGAGGCTGGTGACTCTGATAAACTTATCCTCAGAAGCAGAGGTGACTCTTGGTCTTCCTTTCCTGGGGCCGTCCTCATGTGAGCCAGTTTCTTTGTAGCGCTTGATGGTTTTTGCCACTGCACTTGGGGACACTTTCAAAATTTTCCCAATTTTTCGGACTGACTGACCTTCATTTCTTAAAGTAATGATGGCCACTCGATTTTCTTTACTTAGCTGCTTTTTTCTTGCCATAATACAAATTCTAACAGTCTATTCAGTAGGACTATCAGCTGTGTATCCACCAGACTTCTGCACAACACAACCGATGGTCCCAACCCCATTTATAAGGCAAGAAATCCCACTTATTAAACCTGACAGGGCACACCTGTGAAGTGAAAACCAGGTGAAAACCATTGAAGCTCATCAAGAGAATGCCAAGAGTGTGCAAAGCAGTCATCAAAGCAAAAGGTGGTTACTTTGAAGAACCTAGAATATAAGACATAATTTCAGTTGTCTCACACTTTTTTGTTAAGTATATAATTTCACATGTGTTAGTTCATAGTTTTGATGCCTTCAGTGTGAATGTGCAATTTTCACCGTCATGAAAATACAGAAAAATCTTTAAATGAGAAGGTGTGTTCAAACTTTTGGTCTGTACTGTATATTTTAATACTTTTTTAACCTTTTCCTTGCTCTCTATGCTTTAGGGCAGTGTTCCCCAACTCCGGTCCTCAAGAGCCACCAACAGGTCATGTTTTCAGGATTTCCTTAGTATTGCACAGGTGATTGAATGCTTGCCTGTCCAGGTGATGCAATTATCACCTGTGCAATACTAAGGAAATCCTGAAAACAAGACCTGTTGGTGGCTCTTGAGGACCTAAGATGGGGAACACTGGTGTAGGGTGTGGAAAGAGTTCAGGGTGTAATAGACCTCTTTGAATGACAATAACATAACAATAAAATGTAATGTAAATTAAATTTCCAGGCCAAATTCAAACAAATCTCAGAATCTATATTTTGGAAGATTACCTGCAAACATTTTCTATGATATCGGAATATGTAAAATCAGATCAAAAATGAAGTACATAGCTAAATTTAAAACAAAAATCTTGCCTACAATCAGTCTTTGAAGAGAAATTAAACCATTAATAGATACTATTACTCGTATTAGAGCTTTTTATAAAGCCAGGGCAATATTCTTGATTCATGCATAATTTTTTGGCAGATTTTCATCACACTGGTCCAAAAAGCATTTCTTTTTAATAGTCTAGACAATCAATCATTCTTTCTTTTATCTATTTCTACATGTGCAAAAACTATCATCTTAAATTTTATTTTATTGATGTCATAGTCTTTGTTCAAATTGCCGTGATAAAGGAACAAGAACCTTCCCCTAATAGCTATCACATGTTGTAAAGACCTTACTTTAAAGCTTGAAATGTTCATTTCAATACAGCGATTATGAAATAAGCACTATAACAATCCCGGTAATTTCCATTTTCACTATAATTTCCTTGAACATGATTTATAAGAAAAATAGTATTTCCCATGCAGATAGGCTTAGTCGTTAAAAACTATGCTATAAGAAAAAAAGAGGAATTCATAGAAATTATTTTAAGATAACTTTTCAATTAATGGTGATGATAGGCAACTAAAGTTACAGCTAGTAATAACGTTACTATAATAACTACAACTGGTTTAAATATCACTAAATAATAAAAAATATAGTATGTCGTGCTATAGACAACATATCTTTTGGTTCATTCCTGACTGATTTCTGGTATATTATTGTGTTCTTATTTAGCTTCCAAATGAAAGAACTGAATTATCCTAAAGAAGATACGGCCAATCGGAGACCTCTTGGAAAGTAGGCATCGTAGCTCTCTTGCAGAATGGAGAAACCTATCACTTTAGCACCTCCTACAGATAGCAATTGACCGAGGGTCACATCCGTGCGCCAATATGCTACAATAAAATGGAGATCCTGGCTGTGTTTGTGCTTTTACCTTTGCCATACACCACTGCAGGCCTGCAGGGTGCGTATAATCTAACGTCTTTTTCTCCTCTTTCAGGTAACATCGGCGGCTTATCTACAGCATTACAGAATGCTGTAGATATGCCCCTGATGACGGTGAGCTTACCTCACCATCGATTTTGGGGATGACAGGTTCCCTTTAAGAAAAAAACCCCAAACTGTGGGATTGCACTTTTTTTTTGCAATTTCACCGCACTTGGAGTTTGTTTCCTGTTTTTGAGTACACAACATGGTAAAACTAATGGTGTGGTTCAAAAGTATTACTCGTCCAACAAAAAACAAGCCCTCATATGGTCATTTTGCCAAAAATTTAAAAAGTTATGGCTCTGGGAAGAAGGGGAGCAAAAAAATGAAAAAGCAAAACCAAAAATACCTATGGTCTTATAAAGGGGTTAATGTGAACCAAATGCTCATTGGTCTGCCACTGCCTCTTCAATTCCATGTAACAGAACACATATCCCAGCCTGGCCATCTTCTCCTCTATGACCCTCAGATCTGGCTACACTTCACCTCTTATTTTGTACAGGCAACCTTTGCTGTAGGCCTCCCACATGCCTGAGATAAGTAATCCTTCTGCCTCCTAATCCCTGTTTACTGTAAAATGTCATATCTGAGCATGGTCTCCCTTCTTCATGCAAAACACCTTTTTTAATGCAGGTCTGCTAACATTAAGGCCATTGGTCCTACTCTCTTAAGAACTCTTCCCTATCTGCCTAACAACAGGAAACTGAGGTTCTTATGCCCACTTAACTCCTCGATTCTTAGGGTATGTGCACACGTTGCGGATTTCTTGCAGAAATTTCCTGAAGAAAACCGGAAATTTTCTGCAAGAAATCCGCATTTTTTTTTTTGCGTTTTTTTTCTGTTTTTTTTGCGTTTTTTTAGCATTCTGCAAGCGTAATTAGCTTGCAGAATGCTAAAGTTTTCCAAGCGATCTGTAGCATCGCTTGGAAAACTGACTGACAAGTTGGTCACACTTGTCAAACATAGCGTTTGACAAGTGTGACCAACTTGTTACTATAGATGCTGCTTTTGCAGCATCTATAGTAAAAGATAGAACGTTTAAAAATAATAAAAAAAATAAAAAAAATGCTTATACTCACCCGCAGACATCAGATCTCCTCACCGGCGTCCGTTCCGTATAGCTGATGTGTGCGCGCAGGGCCTTCCATGACATCACGGTCACGTGAGCGGTCTCGGCCAATCACAGGACAGTGACGTCATTCGGCAAGGTCCTTCACCGCACACCAGCTACAGGAACCGAAGCCAGCGTGCAGCACAGAGGCGGGAACACTTCGGGGGCCATCAGAGGGTGAGTATAGGACTATTTTTTATTTTAATTCTTATTTTTTGACCACTTATATGGTGCCCAGTGCGTGGAGGAGAGTCTCCTCTCCTCCACCCTGGGTACCAACCGCACATAATCTGCTTACTTCCCGCATCGTGGGCACAGCCCCGTGCGGGAAGTAAGCAGATCAATGGACCCCTAGGTGTGCGGAATCCCCTGCAATTCCGCATTTTAATGAACATGTTGCTTTTTTTTCCGCGATGCGATTTTTTCGCGGAAAAAAAGGCTACATTTGCACAAAAAATGCGGAATACACTGAAAATAATGGGAGGCATATGTTAGCGTTTTTTTCGCGTTTTTATCACGTTTTTATAGCGAAAAAACGCAAAAAAAACGCGAAAAATACTGAACGTGTGCACATGGCCTTAGGCTGGCCACAATAACTAACTATATTCACTGACTAGATAAGTACCAGGCCACAAAATAGATGAAACAATATATAAAACAGCACAATTCATTATAGAGCCATATGATCTTCAACGGGGATGTTGATAGCGTCTCCACTCATTTATATAAGATGCACCTTATTTATTAAGGGGGTGCATGTTTCTTAATAAACTAGGCGCATTTCTATGCTGTTTGTCAGAAAATCCAACCTGCATCAGAGTTGCACTATAACCTTTCTCTCTTTTCAGATTTAAGTTATAATAAATATGTTGTGCTGCATTGCATCCCTATAGTCTTCTTTTAAGCTCAACCTACGTTTTAGAAAGACTAGTGAGTGGTGACAAAAATGAATAATTTTCAAATTATGGACTAAATATCATATCACTTTAGAATGTAGTTCCATAGACATTCATTGAGAATAAAACTTCTGGTCCATATGTGATCTAGTGAGTCGGCACCGCCGTGTACGCTGAGGGTGCCAGGCTCTTTGGCTCCACTTGGCCCTGTGTTGCCTCACACAAGTAGTGCTCTGCCGACTGCTCTGCCTGCTTGCAAGACCAAAACTGACACACCCAACCCTCTGCTGCAATGGTTTTTATGACTGTGGCCGTAGGCCACATGGAAAACCCGGCCCGGAGGAGGAAACCAACCAACCCCACTACCTTCCTGTAGTCCGTTTCAAAAATTAAAACCCAAGACAGGTTTTCCTTAAATCTGCCTTGAACAAATAGCTTTCTCAAAGGCAACACTCACTTATATACTGCATTGCAACCACAGCTATACCTGTGACTGCAATGCACTCCCACGGCCCTTGCAAACATCATGGGGGACATACAGCGACCCTCACATATAACATCGGTCACTGCCTCATAGCAGACATCTGAAATGTGTTGATGCGGGTCATGTGAATTTGTATCGCTGACTGGTATCACAGTTCGTGGAGCTAGAGTCTCTTCATTTTGCATGCAATTTTTTTAACTGCCACAGTAAATGCTGCTGATCTTTTGAGTCTGGTATTTCTTTTTGTTACTGCGCCTCTTCATTAATGAGATATGGCCACCTCAATTCTCCAGCAAAAACTAGCCTTTTTTAATGTGGTCCTCAAGTAAACTCTCATAGAGAAAATTTGAGGACCACTCCCACTTATAGAAAGATAGTATTTATATCCTGGGATATTGGGGCCATATTTTAGGAATTGAGAACCACAGGAGAAGCGCAAATTACGCTATACTCAGTAGAACAGCACCTTTACAGAAGATCATTGTCAATTAATATTGCCTACAAAACCCAAGAAAAAAAAGAGCATATACCCTGTAGTAAGAAAATAAGTAAATAATAATAGTACATGTAAATAACATAGGGTACTTAATTAACACTATTTTGATCAAAAAAACGTAAAAAAGCCATCCCACCAAGGTGTACCCAGTCGGTATGGTCCTATTATATTACCTTACAAAGCCTTGTGTGTCTAAAAGAGGACTTGCCAGTTCTTCTTAAATAGTCTGTTTTAGTAAATAATTGTATATTCCTTCAGATATAACAACTGAAGAGAATTTTTTCATGGATATGCCGTTCCTCTGTTTTTACTAGTAAAAATGTATGAATAAATTAACAACTTGGAGTTACCCGTTGGTGGGGTGGATTATCCCTTCTTACTTTAAAACCATCCAATCATTGCTGACAGTATCAGACTGTGTAGGGACATACCTCTTTGAAAAGGGAATGTTAATCCGAGGTCTCATTTTATTCATAGTCTTCTAGGAAGAATACCAGAGGAATGGAATAATGTCGTTCTACATAGAGATGCTCCAGAATTGTTATTTCATTGGGATTGCAAAAATTTACTAAGATTTACTAAGACAGACAAGAAAGTGCAGCTGACAAGTTGCCTCTTTAATTGGATAATTAATATTGAACCTAGCTTACACAAAGAAAAATCAAGTTACAGTATCATTGGAATACAGTGACATTTCCAAATCTAAATCTAAACAATCTGGGAGTGTCCCTGGAGATCAAAGAAAGTTGACTATATGATGTTGATATATGCACATACATGTTTTATGATTAGGTAATTTGCAGTTAAAAAGCACGTAAATCTATGATCATAAAATTACCAGATTATTCTCCTTTTTATTATAAATGAAACTTATTTAATGTTCCATTTACAGTGAATGAGACCATGGACAGCATTGATCAAAACTCGTGTAGCATATCATACAGATAAACTTTCATTCCTAATGAGAGCTGAGACATTTTGAAAAATGGTTAAAGATCCAAAACATGACGCTTCCATCAATACATCAATACATCATGGTCTTTTCAAATGCTGAGGTTACAAAACCATGACAAATTATAGTTCAATCTCTATTCTTTGAAGAGTGCTGGGATATGGGGTTGACTTTGAAGAAAAGATGCATAATTAAAGTTAAATGTTAATTCACAAAATGGGTCACTCACTAGATATTGTAGTACTATAATGGCCCTTATCTCTTTCCCTTACCATCCAAATACAATCTGCAGAAATTCTTTAGTTTCTTACGAACAATTGAAGTAAATGAACAGGTTTATATCAAAATCATTTATTTAGGTTTCCTTAAGCTAAATGAAAATTAATACCAACAAGCAAAAATACTTATGAAATTTGCAATTAGAAAATGGCTTAACAGAGTAGATTCCAATATCCTATCCCAATATGTAGTAGGTGTATTATTATTATTAATATTAATAAAATAATAATAATTCTAGTATAGTTCTTGATTATCTATGTTGCTTACCCCATATACAGGGCATTGCAGTAGCTTAAATATCCATGGTTTTGAACACTAACAACTAATTAACTAACTAACTATCACTATATGAGAAGTCGAAACCATGGATACCTAAGCTACTGCAATACCCTGTATATGGGGTAAGCAACATAGATAATCAAGAACCATACTAGAATTCTAATTGGAGGTATTTACTAATATTATTATTATTATTATTATTATTATTATTATCATGCCTACTACATATTGGGAAAGGATCTTGGAGATGGAGATGGGAAAACCCCTTTAATGTTTAATTAAAGTTTGTATGTATATTTTTTGAAAATTCACAAATGGTTTTTAATATAATTTTTCATATCTCTATCTATTGTGAGGCAGTGACCAGTGTCACAGGTAGGGGTTGCTGTGTGTTCCCCCAGGATGCGCACGGAGGCGTTTGGAGGCTATGGGAGTGCATTGCAGTCAGAGGCATAGCTGTGATAGCAATGAAAAATAAAAGTGAGTATTCGCATCGGGCATACTAGGTGTCCAAGGCAGATTTAAGAGAACCCGCTGGAGTGCCTTGTGGTCACAGCAGGATGCCTGTGAGTCACAGGGCAAAATAAAAAAGCGCTGACCTGGTCAAGCAATTTGGCCTAGGCATTGTTCAGGAAAAGCCGGTATGGGCTTTTATTTTTAAACCGGACTGCAGGAAGGAAGTGGGGCTGGTCCGTTTCCTTCAGGCCGCGGCTTACATGTGGCCTATGGCCACATGTTGCTTGTG
This sequence comes from Ranitomeya variabilis, assembly GCF_051348905.1. Classification (NCBI taxonomy): domain Eukaryota; kingdom Metazoa; phylum Chordata; class Amphibia; order Anura; family Dendrobatidae; genus Ranitomeya; species Ranitomeya variabilis. The sequence continues at coordinate 70,421,375 of NC_135233.1, forward strand.
AAAGGCCCTGCAGTAAAGGGTTTGGGTGTCAGTGTCAGAGTGGAGTTTGCACCAAGCAGAGCACACGATTATGCAAAAGCTCAGCCTGTGTGAGAGTAACACAGAGCCCAGCAGAGTGAAGTCCTGGTACCACCACAGGGTATGCAGTGGTGCAGTCGCCCACGGCAACTGGTCTTGGAGGTGGACTGGTTTTTTTTGGACTGTGATCTTTAAGTGTAGATGGTGTTCCCTCAGTGCTATAACATGGGGAAGGGTAGGCACTGTGGCCATTGCCCAGGGCACTGTCACAAAGTGACTGTCCTGGCATGACACAACCCAACGGGAGGTTTCTCACAAAACGGCGAAGCACACAGGGGAACACCGGGGACACTTCAACAACGATGGGCCCTGCGACTGGGAATGGGGAAATGGTCACCTCCTGCACTCTCCTAAGCATGTGCCCTGATCTCCCTGACGTCCCTATACAGTTTTTTCAACCTGTCGCCGAGCAGGATGCCTAGTCCCTCACTTGCCCTGCACCTATCCCTAAGTAGGGAATTGGCAGGTGAGAGCACTGGTCCCACCGCTGCACTAACACAACACTGGGGAAGATACAGAAAACAAAGGGACAAAGAAACAATAACACCAAACTTAGCTTTCTCTGCTGCAATGCGCCGAACAGCAGAGTGAGGCACAAGATAAGAATTCAGCTGAAGAACCGCAGCACTCAGCAAGCTATTTCTCCCACTTGATTGATCTCCAGAAGGACCTGTATAACCAACAGTCAGCTGATACATCAGGAGACCTTTTGAAGGATGGTGGGAGTGGTCCCAAACATCAGCTGACCCAGCAGCAATGTAAATGTCATGTCGGACACTGTTCAGACCAGGTCGTTCGACAGACAGCGGTAATTCCGCTTTTGACCACTATGCGCTCATTGGCGTCGGCTAGATTTTATCTAGCTGGTCCGGGGTTAATTTACCTGGTGCTCGGATTGGAAGCTGGGCCATGCCCACTGCCTTTAAATATTTGTCCTGAACATTGGGCATCGCCGATTGTAGCTTCTGTCTAGTGCTTGGTTATCTCGGGCTGGAGTGGTGAGCTAGGAGTTGGAGTATCATATCTGGTGGTGTATTTCCCTTTGTCTTATTTACTCCTTCCAATATTTGTATTTACTTTGCCCTGTGCATTTATAGTGTATTCCTGAGTGACTGCGGCGTGGTGTATATTTTCCGTTATCCTTGTCTGTGCTAACTGTGGGTATTGGTGTATGATCTCTCCACTGGGTGGAGGGTGGTGTTTTCAGCCTAGGGTTGAAACAGGAGACAGGGAGAGGGTGGAGGCCTAGACATGCACACCATCAGTGTAAACTCTAGGTAGAGGGTCAGTCAGGATTTCCCTAGTCTGAGGGAAATTGCAGGGGCCCGGGTTATTAGCTCTTGCCCACCTAGGCTTCCCATGACATTATAATCGGCCAACATTATTTCCATGGATCCCATGATTTCCATAACCCGCCAGTTGAAGGCGCTGTCCCTTCAGATCACTGAGTTAAGGGGGGCAGTGCAGCAACAGGGACTAGCAGTGTCTAATGTGCAAGCCAGAGTTACAGGTAAAGTTGCTGAGCCTAAGTTTCCTTTGCCTGAAAAATTTGCTGGGGAACACAGTAAATTTGTTTCTTTTCATGAAGCTTGCAAACTGTATTTCTGTATGCGCCCGATCTCCTCCGGTAATGAGGCTCAGCGTGTGGGTCTGGTGTTGTCATTATTAAACAGGGATCCCCAGGCATGGGTGTTTTCTTTGCCATCTGATTCTGCTGCATTTGACTCTGTGGAGAGTTTTTTTTCTTCTCTTGGAAACATTTACGATGAGCCTGACAGATTGGCTCTAGCAGAATCTAAGATACGCACTATTCGCCAGGGGGAGCGAGTTGCAGAGGATTACTGTTCTGAATTTCACCGCTGGGCGGTCGACACACAGTGGAATGATTCCGCGCTGCGGAGTAACTTTATTCATGGAGTTTCTGATAGGGTTAAAAAAACCCTCCTGATGTACGAGACTCCTGCTTCGCTAGATTCCGCTATGAGTCTTGTTGTCCGCATTGATCGCAGTTTGCGTCAGGGGGATCATGAGATGCCGCCTGTGGGTGAAGGTTTGGGTTCACGTGAGGTTGCTGCAGGTGAGCCCACGGAACCTATGCAAGTCGCAGGGGTATCACATGTTAAGAATCGAGCCCCTGTACTCAGGAAGCAGGGAGCCTGTTTTTACTGCAGTAAAACTGGTCATTTTATTAATATCTGTCCTCTGCTGTCAAAGAAAAATGCAACAGCGGAAAAACTTCTAAGCTCAGAGGGTGTGGAGGAGTCCAATCTGAGCTTATGTATATCCTCCATGATGGTTTCTCAGTGCATGCTCCCTGCCAAAGTTGTTGTCGCTGGCAGAGAGCTGCCAATCACTGTTTTTTGTGGATAGTGGTTCTGCCACAAATCTCATTGATGAGGAGTTTGCGCGCACTGCTGGTTTTAGGATCGAAAAACTGCCTCATCCTATCCGCGTGGTCACTATCAATTCTGCTCCTCTCCCACAGGGGGAGATTACTGAATTTGTGGCTGAGATTAAACTCCACATTGGGGTTCTTCATTTCGAGCAGGTTACATAAGGTGCTCAAGAGTCTTCCGGCACAATTGGTTCTGGGTTTTCCATGATTGTCTACACACAACCCAGTTATTGACTGGAAAACCCAGGACATAATTCGGTGGAGTGATTTCTGTCAGGAGAATTGCTTTGCCACATGTGTTTCTGCTGTGACTCCAAGCGTTCCTGAGTCACTTCTGGATTTTGTGGATGTGTTCTCTGAGAAGGGTTGTTCAGAGTTGCCACCACATCGCTCCTATGACTGTTCTATCAGGTTTAAACCAGGGGCCAAGTTGCCTAAAGCAAGGATGTTTAACATCTCCAGTCCGGAGAGACAAGCGCTAAAGGATTACATTGCTGAAAGTTTGAGCAAAGGGCACATCAGGCCTTTATCCTCACCAGTGGCAGCAGGGTTCTTCTTCGTTAAGAAGAAAGATGGTGGACTACGGCCATGTCTGGATTTCAGGGAGTTAAACCAGATTATGGTTCGTGATCCATACCCTATGCCATTGATACCGGATTTGTTCAATCAGGTGGCAGGTGATAAGTGGTTTACCAAGCTTGACCTCAGGGGGGCGTACAACCTCATAAGAGTCCGTCAAGGTGATGAGTGGAAGACGGCTTTTAATACCCCTGAGGGTCATTTTGAAAATTTGGTGATGCCATTTGGGTTGACAAACGCACATGCAGTGTTTCAACATTTCATAAATGATGTGTTCTTGCATGTTTTGTGGAAATTTGTTATAGTGTACCTAGATGACATCCTCATATATTCTTGCGACCGTGATACTCATTTAGATCATGTCAGGCAGGTGTTACAGCTTCTCAGAGAGAATAAGCTATATGCAAAACTGGAGAAATGTGTATTTTCGGTACAGGAGTTGCCTTTCTTGGGCTATATTGTGTCTGCTTCTGGTTTTAAGATGGTCGCCGCTAAGGTTCAAGCAGTTTTGCATTGGGAACGGCTTGATAACCTAAAGCACTTCAGCGGTTCCTTGGGTTTTCTAACTACTATAGGAATTTTATCAAGGATTTTTCCATCATTGCTAAACTGCTAACTGACATGACTAAAAAGGGTACCAATTTCTCCGTTTGGCCTGAGGCTGCTGTGTGCGCGTTTGAATCTCTTAAAAACAGGTTTGTTTCGGCTCTAGTGTTGAGCGATACCTTCCGATACTCAAAGGTATCGGTATCGGATTGTATCGGCCGATATCCAAAAAATATCGGATATCGCCGATACCGATACCCGATACCAATGCAAGTCAATGGGACACAAGTATCGGAAGGTATCCTGGATGGTTCCCAGGGTCTGACGGAGAGGAAACTCTCCTTCAGGCCCTGGGATCCATATTCATGTAAAAAATAAAGAATTAAAATAAAAAATATGGATATACTCACCCCTCCGGCGGACACTGGACCTTACCGATGTAACCAGCAGCCTCCGTTCCTAAGAATGAGGAGTGAAAGACCTTCGATGACGTCGCGGCTTGTGATTGGTCGCGTGACCGCTCATGTGACCGCTCACGCGACCAATCACAAGCCGCGACGTCATCGCAGGTCCTAAACTCACTGCATTCTTAGGAACGGAGGCTGCCGGTTACATCGGTAAGGTCCAGGGGCCGCCGGAGGGGTGAGTATATCCATATTTTTTATTTTAATTCTTTATTTTTTACATGAATATGGATCCCAGGGCCTGAAAGAGAGTCTCCTCTCCTCCAGACCTTGGTAACCATAGACTGGGAACTTCCGATTCCTATTTCCGATATCACAAAAATATCGGAACTCGGTATCGGAATTCCGATACAGCAAATATCGGCCGATACCCTATACTTGCGGTATCGGAATGCTCAACACTATTCGGCTCCCAATCTGGTGCAGCCAGATGTATCGAAACCTTTTGTTGTAGAAGTCGATGCGTCTGAGGTTGGTGTGGGGGCAGTGTTGTCACAAGGCTCATCCTTGAGCGGTTTGCATCCGTGCACCTATTTTTCCAAGAAACTGTCGCCTGCCGAACGTAACTACGATATCGGCAACAGAGAGTAGTTGGCAATCAAATTGGCCTTTGAGGAATGGCGACACTTCTTGGAGGGGTCGGTTCATCAGGTTACTGTTATTACCGACCATAAGAATTTGCTTTATTTGGAGTCTGCCAAGCGGCTGTCTCCCAGGCAGGCTCGCTGGGCATTGTTTTTCATGCGGTTCAACTTTGTTGTCACTTACAGACCTGGTTCTAAAAACACTAAGGCGGATGCTTTGTCCTGGTGTTTTCCGGGGGGAGAGCCTCGGGAAGATCCAGTACCCATCCTCCAAAAGGGTGTTGTGGTTTCGGCTCTCACTACCGAGGTTGAGGCTGAGATTGCCGAGGCCCAGGAGGAGGTACCATCTGAGCTTCCCATCAACAAAACGTTTGTACCTCTCCATCTCCGCTTAAAGGTTTTGGTGGAGCATCATGATGCTGTCCTGGTTGGCCATCCAGGGGTTATGGGTACCTTGGAGTTGGTGTCACGTCGGTTTTGGTGGCCCAAGATCCGACAGGACGTGATCTCATACGTGTCAGCTTGCACCACGTGCGCTAGGACTAAGACGTCCCGCTCCCATCCTGTTGGCACACTACTTCCTCTCGAGGTACCTAGTAAGCCATGGATGGAAATCTCCATGGATTTTATCACTGACTTGCCCTCCTCAGCTGGGAACACGGTCATCTTAGTGATTGTTGATCGGTTCTCAAAAATGTCGCACTTTGTGTCTTTACCTTCGTTGCCTAACGCTAAGACTGTGGCTCAGGTGTTTGTGCAGGAAGTGGTCAGACTTCATGGGGTTCCGTCTGACATCGTTTCTGATAGGGGGTCTCAGTTTGTGGCAAAATTTTGGAAAGCATTTTGTTCACGGCTGGGGATCAAGTTGTCTCATTCTTCAGCATTTCACCCTCAGTCTAATGGTCAGACCGAGCGTATGAACCAAAATTTGGAACAGTACTTACGCTGCTTTGTTTTGGATAACCAGGAGGAGTGGTCGAAGTTTCTTCCTTTGGCTGAGTTTGCCATCAATAATCACCGCCAGGAGTCGTCTGGGGAGTCTCCGTTTTTTTGTGTTTACGGGCTTCATCCTCAATTTTGTACTTTGAGTCAGGGGGGCTCTTCCGGCGTCCCGGAGGAAGACCAGTTAGGAGCACAATTATCATCAGTCTGGAGGAGAGTTAAACAGCGCCTGTTGAGTATGGGTGCCAGGTACAAACGTGTGGCTGACAGTAGGCGTGTGCCAGGTCCGGACCTGAGTGTGGATGACTGGGTGTGGTTATCCACAAAAAACATAAGACTCAAAATACCATCCCTTAAATTGGGTCCACGGTTTATTGATCCATTTAGGGTCACCGCCGTCATTAACCCAGTAGCGTACCGATTGGAGCTTCCTACGGTGTATAAGATACACATCGTGTTCCACAGGTCTCTTTTAAAGAAGGTGGTGGGTTCCGTGGACGCGGCGCCTATGCCACCTCCAGTCTTGGTGGATGGTAATTTGGAATTTGAAGTCTCCAAGGTGGCTGACTCTCGTGTAGTGCGCCGCACTTTACAGTACTTGGTACACTGGCGTGGTTATGGGCCTGAGGAGAGGTCCTGGGTACCAGCCTCGGACATTCATGCGGATCGGCTGGTCAGGTTTTTTTCACCGCCGCCATCCGGGCAAGCCGGGTCCTATAAGCCGTGAGGGCCCTGGGGTCCCTCGTAGAAGGCGGGGTACTGTCATGTCAGACACTGTTCAGACCAGGTCGTTCGACAGACAGCGGTAATTCCGCTTTTGACCACTATGCGCTCATTGGCGTCGGCTAGATTTTATCTAGCTGGTCCGGGGTTAATTTACCTGGTGCTCGGATTGGAAGCTGGGCCATGCCCACTGCCTTTAAATAGTTCTCCTGAACATTGGGCATCGCCGATTATAGCTTCTGTCTAGTGCTTGGTTATCTCGGTCTGGAGTGGTGAGCTAGGAGTTGGAGTATTGTATCTGGTGGTGTATTTCCCTTTGTCTTATTTACTCCTTCCTATATTTGTATTTACTTTGCCCTGTCCATTTATAGTGTATGCCTGAGTGACTGCGGCGTGGTGTATATTTTCCGTTATCCTTGTCTGTGCTAACTGTGGGTATTGGTGTATCTCTTCACTGGGTGGAGGGTGGTGTTTTCAGCCTAGGGTTGAAACAGGAGACAGGGAGAGGGTGGAGGCCTAGACATGCACACCATCAGTGTAAACTCTAGGTAGAGGGTCAGTCAGGATTTCCCTAGTCTGAGGGAAATTGCAGGGGCCCAGGTTATTAGCTCTTGCCCACCTTGGCTTCCCGTGACAGTAAAGCATTTCAATAACACCAGCGGCCCGCAGGGAAGGAAAACTGCATTAACCCCCAATGACCTGAAAGGAAAAAAGGTTTTAATCTGAGGGAAACCGGATCTGACACAGATCCAACCCTGGATCATGACAGGAACATTATTTTTAGGACTTCAGAAAAAAAAAATATCAATGAGGTTGCTAGTGAAATCTGGGGCCATGCACATTCCCCAGACTTCTGCCTGAGTTCAGCTGGACCTTATGATGAGCGTCACTTTGAACTGTATTGGCATCAACATCACACTGATACACTTGGATCCTGTGGTACAGCAGGGTAGGGGAAGAGCCAGGTTGTCTGCCCCACTTAGGCTTCCAGGCTGCCCATTTACTCTTTATCCTCTAAGCCTATGACCTGCAGGATGTCTGCATCCCAACCCAGTGAGTGCAATGATGGGATGCAATGGGCAGCACGGTGGCTCAGTGGATAGCACTGCAGCCTTGCAGTGTCCTTGGTGGGGTTCAAACCCCACCAAGGACAACATCTGCAAAGAGTTTGTATGTTCTCTCCCTGTTTGCATGGGTTTCCTCTGGGTTCTCCTCCCACATTCCAAAGACATACTGATAGGGAATTTAGATTGTGAGCCCCATTGGGGACAGTGATGATAATGTATGCAACCTGTAAAGCGCTGCGGAATATGTTAGCGCTATATAAAAATAAAGATGATTATTATTATAATGATGCCAAAGATTTGCTCATCCTGTGACAGCCCACTCTATGTGCAGGGGAGAAGTGGATGAGATACCTCAAATTAGGTTAGTGTAAGCTTTATGTTTTTGTGGAGTATGATATAAAGGTGGCATTTAAATTATGTCTATCATAATTACTGTTAAGGAGCACTAGGGTAATATTAATATTCTCTAAAGAGGACTCACTTATACCACTGGGTGGTCCTTCTCATGGTTTGACAGCCATTCCTGTGTGAGTGTGCATGCATAAATAGTTGTGAATCACAAAGGAATGCTTTATTTTATAGTTCAACATATATTTCTTGTTAATTTAAAAAGAATAGACCAAACACAATCTGTAAGGTACTAGTCAAAAAGAATGGCCTCAAGTAATCAAAGTAAACAAAGTTCACTACACTCTTCAAATCTATGACAAACAATGGGTATCCTTTACTAAGTGAGTGTAAAGTGCCATTCCATGTTCTCTCTTCTTAAGGTACCTTCACACTAAACGACTTTGCAGCGATAACGATAGCGATCCGTGACGTTGCAGCATCCTGGATAGCGATATCGTTGTGTTTGACACGCAGCAGCGATCAGGATCCTGCTGTGATATCGCTGGTCATTGCTGAAAGTTCAGAACTTTATTTGGTCGTCAGATCGGCGTGTATCGTTGTGTTTGACAGCAAAAGCAACGATGCCAGCAATGTTTTACAATGGTAACCAGGGTAAATATCGGGTTACTAAGCGCAGGGCCGCGCTTAGTAACCCGATATTTACCCTCGTTACCATTGTAAAAGTAAAAAAAAAACACTACATACTCACCCTCTGATGTCTGTCACGTCCCCCGGCGTCCGCGCTGCTGCTCAGAGCTTCCTGCACTGAATGTGTCAGTGCCGGCCGGAAAGCAAAGCACAGCGGTGACGTCATCGCTCTGCTGTTAGGGCCGGCGCTTACACAGTGCAGGGAAGCTGAGGCCGGGGGATGCAGCAGACACAGGAATGTAAGTATGTAGTGTTTGTTTTTTTACATTTACACTGGTAACCAGGGTAAACATCGGGTTACTAAGCGCGGCCCTGCGCTTAGTAACCCGATGTTTACCCTGGTTACCCGGGGACTTCGGCATCGTTGGTCGCTGGAGAGCTGTCTGTGTGACAGCTCTCCAGCGACCACACAACGACGAAACAGCGACGCTGCAGCGATCAGCATCGTTGTCGATATCGCTGCAGCGTCGCTTAATGTGACGGTACCTTTACTCCTTCTAACTACTTTGGAAAAAAGACCCAGGTGTGGTAAAAAAGTCAACTGTAGAGACATGAGGGTCAGTGGGTGCTCTTGTCCACTGGTCTGGCTATCTATAAACAGTGGGCTCATCCCACTGAACATGGGCATAATACTACTTAGAAAACACAGGATGAGGGCAATACAATGGGGTGATTCTTTATTAGATTACCAACAGTCAATAACATATAATACAGTCCCAGCAAGTACATATGATGGTGCAAATGACAGAGACAGCCTTCCGCTGGCTCACAGGTAATTAGAACATCTGCAAATTTTGGAATTCCAGGGCCAACTACCCCAACCAGTGGCACCCTGCTTTTGGTGGGAACCCACAGAGAGGAGGTAGTGGCAAGCTTAGGAAGCTGACAGAGTTCATTGAGGTATGCGATCAGGTGACCTGATTGTTCCAACCTGGGTTCTCTAAACAGCTCCATGGGTTCAGTGATGGACAGTGAATCTAATCTGTATTCCTCCAGTTGGTGCTACGGTTCCCTGCCTGCTGTTCAGTAAAAACTGCATGGAAACAGAAGCAGATCACCTTTTACAGATCACAGCTCTTATTTGTGCATTTTTCCACAGGATTGGGGGAAGGTAGGTGGAGGCCATCTTTCATTGTTCAAGTGTGCAAATAATCCGCATAGTTTGTCCTTCAATATTTGCAGAACAACAAGCTGCATGGACTGATACATTGGGTAGTTAACATATTAACAAACATAGGTTGTTCAATTATCCTGTGCCTTTGTCCCTCAAGGATAGCAGAACAATAAGCTGCAAGGCCGGATACAATAGGTAATCAGCAGCCATTCTAAAAATCAATAAACATCAATTCAACCTATAATAAGAGTTAATGTTCAGACTCAGATGAACCATAGCTCATGTCCCTGGGCCTAGTGAAGTAAAATCTGGCATAATTAAGAATAAACACTGTTGTCGTATCATCCTTGTCGCAAGTTTTGAAATATTGACTGCTGTTGCATTGATTACTCCTTTTTAATGGCACTGTGAACCCACTCAATAAAGGATTCCAATCTTTTAGTATATGTGAATTGTGAGTGTATGTAATTTTACTCATATACTCTTATTATTATTTTGAATCTTTCTGCAAAATGACATATTAATCTGATGAGCTCTTCCTGCTCTATAAGCGTAATAAACTGCTAAATTCTCTATATAAAGATGGACTTTGGGTACAAAGAAAGGACCAATAGTAGCCCCATCAAATGTGAGCACACAAATAGTAGCTCCAACAAAATGTCTCCAGCCATGATGATTGTTCCATTTGTGCTTTTCACCCATCTAAACTTGATGAGCTTTGAAGAAACTTCTGGAAGCTATAATAGCCAGTTCTAGTCTTAAGAATGTAGCAACAAAAAACATATTAAAACATATTTAAAAAAAAAAAAGCTCCAGACAAAAGCATTAAAATAAAAAAACAAAACTTCTAACTTGGAAGCTGATTCCTTTCAGCAATGTGCTGTGTTGTAAACTGATGGCAAATGAAATAGAATAGTAAATCCACAGTCATCCTGCAAAAACCTTATGGATTAGCGAGTATTCATAACCCTGTGATACAAAAGGTTAGCACTAAAAAATCTTGCCAGAGTGAAAATAACATTTGTTCGGTGGAGAGACGTGTTGGGAAATGCTTGTGATGTGTTTTTCATGTGAATGTACTTCTGTTGGAAATGTTATTGTTGAAGCTCATAAACTTAATGGACTTTACTTGGTTGTCTGAGCACCGTACTGAGGAATCAAAGGGAGCTGTTATGCCTTTGCATCATAGTCTCTGTGCTATGCGGAAAAAAATCATTTCATTCTAAATAATATACTGTATTTAACACAAAATCAGTAATGAAAGACTCGCTATATGGTGTCGACATTTTCATGTGTTTTTAAGGTCTATTTGGAATGATCACCAACAATTTTCAGTCCAAGTGATTCAAGATTAACAGCAGTTCTTAACGAGGACCTGCCAGGTCTCCCATCACGTCACAGTTCTTAAAACTCTGTACTGTGCTGTTCATCTAATATTCTTCTAATATTCCTCCAGGAAATTTATGAGTAAATTGACAAATGGGTGTAACCAGTTGGGGGGTGTCTCTACCCTGCCTACCACTGTCCAATCTGTGCTGACAGCTATCAGATTATGTAGGAACAAATCCTTTTGACAATTAAAATGGTAATGCGCAGATGTAAATTTATACATTTATTTTGAGGAGGAATAATAGCAACAGCTGTAGTAGCTAATCAAAACCATATAATTTACTGCTTTTTATAAAATTTAAAAATCATATACTCCTGTTATTTAACTCTTATATTTTGATCAACAGCTCTAAATGCAATATAATTCCCCATAATCCCTTCACAAAGTATAATATCCACACACAGCCCCCCTACACAGTATATCATACCCACAAAGCCTGATTACACAGTATTATGTCCCCACAGCCCCTTATTCAGATAGATGTCCCCCTTATACAGTATATTGTTCCCACACAGCTCCTTTATAAAGTATTATGTCCCTACACAGCCCCTTACTCAGAATGATGTCCCCACACTGACCCCTTACACAATATTATGTCACCACACAGCTCCCATGCAGAAAGATGTCCCTACAAAGACCTCTTACACAGTATTGTGTCCCCACACAGGCCGCAGCAGAAATATGTCACCACTAGTGTTGAGCGATACCGTCCGATACTTGAAAGTATCGGTATCGGAAAGTATCGGCCGATACCGTCACAGTATCGGAATCCAATCCGATACCGATACCCGATACCAATACAAGTCAATGGGACTCATGTATCGGACGGTATCCCTGATGGTTCCCAGGGTCTGAAGGAGAGGAAACTCTCCTTCAGGCCCTGGGAACCATATAAATGTGTAAAAGAAAGAATTAAAATAAAAAATATCGCTATACTCACCTGTCCGACGCAGCCGGGACTTCAGCGAGGGAACCGGCAGCGTTGTTTGTTTAAAAATCGCGCTATTACTTGGTTACGTGAATTCCCGGCTTGTGATTGGTCAGGTCGGCCATGTTGCCGGGACGCGGACCAATCACAGCAAGCCGTGACGAAATTACGTCACGGCTTGCTGTGATTGGTCCGCGTCCCGGCAATATGGCCGCCCTGACCAATCACAAGCCGGGACGTCACGGGAGGCTGGACACGCGCTCATTTTAAAATGGGCGCGTGTCCAGCCTCCCGTGACGTCACGGCTTGTGATTGGTTGCGCCGCGATCAACCAATCACAAGCCGGGAGGCTGGACGCGCTCATTTTGAAATGGGCGCGTGTCCAGCCTCCCGTGACGTCACGGCTTGTGATTGGTTGCGCCGCGATCAACCAATCACAAGCCGGGAGGCTGGACGCGCTCATTTTGAAATGGGCGCGTGTCCAGCCTCCCGTGACGTCACGGCTTGTGATTGGTTGCGCCGCGATCAACCAATCACAAGCCGGGAGGCTGGACGCGCTCATTTTGAAATGGGCGCGTGTCCAGCCTCCCGGCTTGTGATTGGTTGACCGCGACGCAACCAATCACAAGCCGTGACGTCACGGGAGGCTGGACACGCGCCCTTTTTAAAATGAGCGCGTTTCCAGCCTCCCGTGACGTCACGGCTTGTGATTGGTTAATGGCGGCCATGTTGCCGGGACGCGGACCAATCACAGCAAGCCGTGACGTATTTTCGTCACGGCTTGCTGTGATTGGTCCGCGGCCCGGCAACATGGCCGCCCTGACCAATCACAAGCCGGGACTTCGCGTAACCATGTAAAAGCGGGAATTTTAAACAAACAACGCTGCCGGTTCCTGCGCTGAGGTCCCGGCTGCGTCGGACAGGTGAGTATAGCGATATTTTTTATTTTAATTCTCTATTTTACACATTTTAACATTAATGTTGTTCCGATACCCGATACCCGATACCACAAGAGTATCGGAATCCCGGTATCGGAATTCCGATACAGCAAGTATCGGCCGATACCCGATACTTGCAGCATCGGAATGCTCAACACTAGTCACCACACAGCCCCCTTACAAAGAATTATTTCACTACATAGTCCCCTTGCATGTATTATGTATGTATTATCTCCACAAAGCCCCTCATGCAGAAGGAAGTCACCACACAATTAAAGAATGATGCAAAAAAATCTACTGACCTAAACTCATTCCCTCACAGCTCAAGTGTTTACTAAGGAATTATTGGTGTGAAGTAGTGACATCATCAGTAGTGATGAACGAACAAGTGGATGTTCGGGTTCGGACAGACTTTTTAAAAAGTCCGATTCAGGACCCAAACTTGACCTAAACTTGAACCTGGACACTGAACTCTACATAAGGCAATGGGGTCCCGAACTTCAGTGCTGTACAATGGTCGAACTAAGGGCTCGAGGCTTCCAAAGGAAGAAAAATGGGGGTAAGAGCAGGATGTGACAACATAGCATTTATTCTTAATTATGCCTGACATTTTTAGTAGGCTCAAGAGACATAGGTCATTGTTCATATGAGCCTGAACATTGACTCTTGAATTCATGTTTGTTGCAGTTGTGACAACACAGCATTTGTTCTTGATTAGGCCAGACGCGTCTTTCGGTAGCTCAAGAGACCTAAGCCATTGTTGATATGAGCCTGAACGTTGACTCTTGAATTGATGCTTGTTGCAGCTTATTGTGTTGCTATCCTTGGAGGACTGCGCAGAGTGTGCAGTCAGAATCTGTCCCTCACTCCAGCTGCGTCCTATCCTTACACTAATGAGAGCATCGTGGTGGCAGCACTCGTGATCTGGCCTTTATACAGGATGATTTTACTTCACATTGAAGACAAAAGCACCAAAAATGGCAAAATTCTGATTTTTTTTAACTATTCAATCTCATTTAGAATAGCTTTCCTTGTTTTTTAGTACCTGTGCGTAGGTCATTCAGTTAGTGTTCAGCAGCTGTGTGCCTACAATGAGTTTTTGGAGAGTTTTTGATCCTGTGTATTTTCACTGTTCCTGCAAAGAAAATGGGATTTATAGAAATCTCTTGCCCACTGTACTTTTTTTGTTACGCAATGTAAACGTATGTGTGGTGTGTGTTTGAAATCTGCAAAATGTCAATTTTCCTTTGAGTTTTATGTGCAGATTTTTCCCATAGACTTGTATTAGATGTAGAAAATCTGAAAGTCAAAAACACAAGTAATCCATGCATGACTGTATCAATTTTTTGCAAAATCAAATTCCAGGCAGTATCAAAAACAAAGCAGCTTTATTGAAAACATGACAGACAAGCAAGAGACAAAAACCACAGCATCAAAAACACAATAAAAATGCACATTAAGTGCAAAAGTACCTAGTGTACCTAAAATCTGCACATAAAACTTGGCGTACCTGCAAGAGAAATTCACATGTTGCATATTTGAAACAAGAACCGCAGATCAGTTTACACAGCGTAAGGCTGGGGTCACACTTGCATGTGCAATGAAACTTGCGCGAGTCTCTCGCCTCAATACCCGGCACTGCCGTCGGCACTCTGGAACGAAGCTTTCAGCTGCATAGAAATACATGCAGCCTCATACTCCAGTCCCAAGTGCCGGGTATTGATGCGAGAGACTCACGCAAGTTTCTCGCATTCAACTCGCAAGTGTGCCCCCGGCCTAAGAAAGAAGCTCAGTGTGCATGAAATTTCAATAAATCCTATTCTGGAACTGTAAGATGCTGCTTTTATAAGCAGCAAAAATGCGCAACATCGAAAACTCATCAAAAACTGTTCGTAGGCAAACAAACTAAATTGTAAAGTGAATGATGTAATTCAAAATTGCAACTCAGTCAGCAAAAACACAAGCCTTACTTTGATGAGAAAAATAAATATGTGCTAAAATACCGTATATAGAATCGTTAAACTCGATCATAAGGTAAATTAAGACCAAAATATAAATCTATGGAAAAATATGACGTTCGACTTCTTTCTTGGTCATATGGAAAGCGCACCAGAGATAAAAAAACACTATGAGCCGTGCAGTTTTAATATTCAGTAGCAATAATTCAGCAGACATGAACATGCAGAATGGATCTGAATTACATCAAAGGCTGACAGATATAGACAGATACATGGGCTTCAGTGAACTCCAAGTCACAGGGTTAAATTCCAGCTTAGGCCAAGACATACTGAAAGTCATTATCATCCAACAGCTGCTTACAGTCCGGAGCTTAGCAACTTGATGGTCTAGTTCTCACTTGGCAGGTGTCCACATAGCAATCGCTTTTCCAGCTAAAAGAACTTTATTGGCAATCCTAAAAAAGAAAAAAAATCATTTTTTTTCTTTTTCGGCTTAGATACAAATCTGTTATATATTTACATACATCCATTATTGATTCCATGTTGTCAACGCAATCATTCTAATACACGATACCATGTGCTTCTATCTAATGGAAAGACTTTCAATGCGTATCCTTATATTACAAAGTCTTTAAAATACCAGGGTCAAGCCCAGATCCAATGTGCATCATGTGCTGCAATTGTGCAGAAGCCAACAGGATTATAAAAAGTGTTATCAAAAATGTGTAGAAGACCAAAAGACTCTAACATCAATAATACTTAAGAAGCTCTTTCCGTGTTGCTGTCTTCTTCACAGCTATGTTAGATAAATGGCACGCCAAGCATATAACAAGAGGCTTAAAAGTTAACTCCGTCCAGAATCCAAAATCACATGATCCTGACAGGTTCCACTGGGTCCACGGTTAAGGGTGAGCTTTACTATTAAAATGCTACTTTAGCTATTATCTATTTTTACGGCCATATTAAAATGGATTGAAAATGGCTGGTTCATGGCTTGTAACTCTGTTGGCACTGATGAGATTTTGATCCAGATAATTAATATTTTTCTTTCTTCTTAGTTGGATATAATTGATATATATTGTAAAGATCCATAAAGTGGTGTCCAAAGATTGTGTATTGTCCACATTGTACCACCATGTGACTTTGATCTCACATAAAGGGATAAGGGGGTGAATTTTAGATTCATACATAATTTCTAAAATAGAGGCACCATATGGTTAGACAGGAAATGTCTATGAGACTACATGTATCAATACTTGCCAATTTTCCTGGAGCATCTGGGAGGCTTCCAGAAAGAAGAGAGACCTCCAAGAATTCTGGAAGTTGGCAAATTTCTCGAGAAATAGCAACAGTACTTCTAGAAGGTTTCTTTTGCGTTATGTGGGGATGTCAGATGGAACCCTAATGTTAAATTGCACAATTGAGGGGTAAACAAAGCGTTAAGGTGAGAGGAAAGGTGGGACCTGGTTGAAAAGGGTATGGTTATGGCCAAAAAATAATTCACACTGGTACCTCTCTAGCAACCTAGGATCACACTTCTAGTTTCTAAAGCTTTTTTTCGCTTAACACAGGATTGGATTTAAAAAAAAAAGGAAAAGTATTAAGGAAAGACTGATATGTCTATGTGTCTTCTCCTGTGTTTAGTACAAAGATAATGCATAAAAAAAATTGCACCAAAAATTATTAAAAGCACATATTGAACCATGTTATAAAATAGTCTTTAAACCTATCAAAGGAATGGATCCACAAAGAAGGAGAGTAGACATTAAAGACAGCTAGTTTTGTTTCCTATAGGATTTACTTCTGCCATTGGCTCAAAGTGTGCCTCAAAAACTTGTGTGATCCCACGATAGCAAAATAGAATACAGATAGAATAACTGAGGCAAACTTGGTAGTTTTAGGGCTTGTTCAGATGCGTGTATTATATGGACGTGTCTTGTCTGAGTAAAAATCACACCGCACACTGACCAATGTAATTCAATTGTTCTGTTCAGATGACAGTTCTTTCACATGGATCGAGTGTCTGTGTGAAAAAATTGCCGCGTTCACTATTCTCTTCCGTATATCAGATGAGACTTGCCCATTCAAATCCATGGGTGCACAAATTAAATCGGATCCCATACGAATTATCTGTATTGCATACAATTTTTAAGGATACATTGCAATTTTTAACCTAAGAAAATGTATTTGACCATGAACATTTTTCAAACTGTTGATGTATAAAATTGAATATCACATTGATGTCAAATGGGCGTAAAAAATGGACACACGGATGACGATATGGATGAAAATGGTATGAATTTTCTATATGAAACTCAGACAATTTTTCATACGCTCATCAAAAAAGTAATATTCAGTATAAGTTTGGGTTTTGCCAAATTTTATGCATGTGCCATGTCATTCTGGCTAATAGGTTCCGTAAAAAAAGGAGCCGAAATGACATTTCCCAGTTATCTTTCATGCTCTGCCAGCAGTACGGCAGAGCAATATGCGCATGCACGAGCCAACAATGCTAATGCACAGGCACGAGATCTCTTTTGTCTACGTGGATGGTGCCGGATGTGTCATCCACATCAAAGCCAGAGGACAGCTTTTATGGCCAAAGAGGAGGCACAGGCGCCAAGGAAATGACGCCCATCGGACCGGATCAAAAAACATTTGCATACAGCATGGGGAAAAAAACAAGTATGTTTGGTGGTATAGAGGGAGAGTTAGGGGTTGATGGACACATTTGTATAATTTAGTACAGGCGCGAGCTCAGAAAGGTGGTGGCATTGGTTCACACAGTAAAAAACTAGTGACAGGTTCCCTTTAATGTAGCTATTTCTGTGCTCCCATCAACTCTAGAAATTTTGTACGTTACTGACACTTTAATGCCTACAGCAGTAACTGTATACAAAAGACAGGGAAGGTGCAGCAAGTATCTTCTATAGGTACTATATATATATATATATATATATATACACTCACCGGCCACTTTATTAGGTACACCATGCTAGTAACGGGTTGGACCCCCTTTTGCCTTCAGAACTGCCTCAATTCTTCGTGGCATAGATTCAACAAGGTGCTGGAAGCATTCCTCAGAGATTTTGGTCCATATTGACATGATGGCATCACACAGTTGCCGCAGATTTGTCGGCTGCACATCCCAAAGATGCTCCATACAAGGCAGGATGGATCCATGCTTTCATGTTGTTTACGCCAAATTCTGACCCTACCATCCGAATGTCGCAGCAGAAATCGAGACTCATCAGACCAAGCAACGTTTTTCCAATCTTCTACTGTCCAATTTCGATGAGCTTGTACATATTGTAGCCTCAGTTTCCTGTTCTTAGCTGAAAGGAGTGGTACCCGGTGTGGTCTTCTGCTGCTGTAGCCCATCTGCCTCAAAGTTCGACGCACTGTGTGTTCAGAGATGCTCTTAGGCCTACCTTGGTTGTAACGGGTGGCGATTTGAGTCACTGTTGCCTTTCTATCAGCTCGAACCAGTCTGCCCATTCTCCTCTGACCTCTGGCATCAACAAGGCATTTCCGCCCACAGAACTGCCGCTCACTGGATTTTTTTTCTTTTTCGGACCATTCTCTGTAAACCCTAGAGATGGTTGTGCGTGAAAATCCCAGTAGATCAGCAGTTTCTGAAATACTCAGACCAGCCCTTCTGGCACCAACAACCATGCCACGTTCAAAGGCACTCAAATCACCTTTCTTCCCCATACTGATGCTCGGTTTGAACTGCAGGAGATTGTCTTGACCATGTCTACATGCCTAAATGCACTGAGTTGCCGCCATGTGATTGGCTGATTAGAAATTAAGTGTTAACAAGAAGTTGGACAGGTGTACCTAATAAAGTGGCCGGTGAGTGTATATACACATATATATATATATATATATATATATAGTATATACATACATATACACTCTATATATCATTTACCAGTGATGATAGAAGGGTGATCAATGGCAAGGGGCCTGCTACATAGAAAATCAATAAAACAATGCTTATCATTAATTTGCATTAAATGGAGATTTTCAGGTTTGAAAGTTATCCCCTATCTCTAGGTTAGACCGAGATCACACTTCTGAATGCAATGTGAGAAACTCGCGCGAGTCTCTCGAATCAATACCCAGCACAGCCACCGGAACACGGGATCGGAGCATTCAGCTGCATAGAAATACATGCAGCCGCACGCTCCGGTCCCGAGTGTCGGCGGCAGTGCCGGGTATTGATGCGAGAGACTTGTGCAAGTTTCTCGCATTGCACTTGCAAGTGTGACCCCGGTTTAACTGCCTGATCGCTGCAAGTCCGACCACTGGGACCCAACCAATCCATGAAACAGCACCCCCATAAGAATGAATGGAGCATTGGTGTGCATGATCTACCCAGGGGATTCACACAGGGCTCTTCAGACCCTTGATTTTCAGGATTGGTGGAGGCCCAGCAGTCAGACTCCTAGTGATCACAAATTTATCCGCTACCCAATGGATATAGGATAACTTTCAAACATAAGAACTTTCCATTAAAGTGTCATGCTTTTTGAGACCCCTGATATCCACGTGTTTAAAATATGAAGCTCTAATGGGAACCACTGTGATATCACAATGCCGTAGATGAAAAAAGACAAATGTCCATCATGGAGAAGGGAAAATGTGGATGAAGGGAGGTAGAAGGCTGTAGTGTGCGGCTGCATGTATTTCTATGAAGCTGAATGTTCCGGCCCCGAGTGCCGGCGGCAATGCCGGGTATCGATGCGAGAGACTTGCGCGAGTTTCTCGCATTGCTCTTGCAAGTGTGACTACGGCCTAATAATTAAAACTTTACTAGAAATGTATTATCCACCTTATCTGGCGGTCAGCAGTATTTGAAGGCACCCATCACACATCAAGGATAGATGTCATCATTCCTTGCATGGCGAGCAATTAATTCAATATTTTTTCTTCGAAATTTCTTAGTAAATGTTTTCAGCTAGCCAATGAGAATAATGCAGTAAGAATCTTCTAACCTTGCTGACGGACCCTGCAGGGGAGCCACAGGGAACTTTTGTATTCCCAGTGGCTTTTTTGCAAGCCTCATCACCAGAATATAAGCCCAGTTACCAGGCAACTCCAGCTTTCTTCATGATTAAATCTTTTACTTGAAAGTTGTCACAAGTTTCATATAGAACTTAATAACTTTTCTGAAACTTCTCAGTTACTATGTTTCTGCTAATTGTTGCATATAAACTGTCCCCGTGTCTGCGTTATGCTGTAAATATTGTGCGCTGCACACCGTTTCTGAAGCATACCATTTACGAGACATTCAGAAGCAGTGAGCCAAGCTTACAAAAATACTTTCTGTCACTCTGGGGTAATTTGAATGTTTGTATTCTGTGTGATCTTTCAACGCCCAGCGATGCCAGTTGGGCAGAGTTTAAAGAAAAATGTGAAATTTAGGCGCTTGGCTCAGACATCGTGTTTCCATATCCAACCCAGCAGTGTGTTTTCTGGAGAGACTGGAGGCTTTGAGTGTCACATTACACCTGCTGGTTTTCGGCATTCAAATTTTACAAAATCACAGTTTAGCACAATGCTGCATACCAGAACAGCTGTACTGGGTAGTTCACTCATGCAAGTGACATCAAGTTCCATTTCAATGAATGAAGGAGTGCAAATGGAACATGATGAGACTGTCTGCAATATACAGCTGGCAGAAAATAAACTATAGAAAAAAGGGTTTCATACCCATTAGCAGGCAAATATGCCAAAAATAATTTATCATTTATATTAACAGTTTTTATTGACTAGATACAAAGAGAAATGCCAAATTAGAGACAAAAAGGAATTGCGTTTTTGCTTTCATTGATACTTGTGGTGTCATTTTCTGGTAAGAGTTTAAATTTAAAAAAAAATTGCCTAGTAGTGCGCTTATGCAGTTTGCTCCCTTCTAACGGGAGTCCAGTTGTGTAGTCTGGACAGTCCCCTTTTAAATGCAAGTCTAAGGAGTATAATGTCTCCTTGTGGAGAGTGACATGCAAGAGTAAAGAGACTTATAAGCCATGCAATGCTCCTGTGGGAAATTAAATATAGAAATTGCCTCTTTAGAAAGGAAGAGCACTTGAACCCTAGTGCTACCTATTGGAAGTAGTATTCCTAAAAATCAATATCTACCCTTTAACGAGCCTTACCACATGAATTTGGATAATAGCCAAATCAGAATCTCTATTTGCAGACATGTATTTTTTGCTATTGCCCCTCATCAGTGCAAAGCAAGAGATATGATTTGGCAGTATGAATGGGGTGTAGTCTGGCTTTGAAGTCTTTCACTTCTTTGTCTTACAGCAGTGTTACTTTAATAGTCTACACTTCAGCCTTCTTACATTCATTTACTTGTGGTGTATCCAACAAGAGAGAAAACTGTGTAGCTTTTAAAACTTTTTTTTTATAATAGTGTAAAGGTGGGGAAGATGGCATAACACACCCACTGAAGACCTCTGTTGTTTTATAGGGTGTAAATTGTATTTTTTTGCATTTTTTACCCTGCAGTTTATGTTAGTCAGGAGTGATAGGGTTAGCTGTAGGGCCGGCCCATAGTTGGGGAGGAGTAGATGGACACTATTTTAGTTCCTGGGTTTTATATAGTCAGTTGAAAAAAAGTCATTCAGCAAGCAATCTACAGTGACAACAGTTACTCACAGCAGACAAGTTGGGACACCTAAGCAGGAAGAGTTAAAGCAAGGCTCAATGTTAAGCAGAAGTTCAGCAAACAGAGAGCTGCACTGTCCCCTTATGCTAGAGTCATGAGTAATCGTGAGTTAAATCCAATTAGGTGGATGTCCGAAACAAACATGGAGGTGCTTGCGTGGATATAACAGTGTATCATAGAAAAATAGAAGATAGAAAAAGCGCCATAGCACTCACCAGGTTGGCAGTTCGAAATTCCTTTATTAGAATCACATACAAAAAAGTAGTATCTTCACGGCACGGGGATGTGGGGGAGTGCAAAACATGTCAGACGAGACGACGGCCGTTTCGCGCTGAAGGGAGCGCTTCCACGGGTCCGTGGAAGCGCTCCCTTCAGCGCGAAACGGCCGTCGTCTCGTCTGACATGTTTTGCACTCCCCCACATCCCCGTGCCGTGAAGATACTACTTTTTTGTATGTGATTCTAATAAAGGAATTTCGAACTGCCAACCTGGTGAGTGCTATGGCGCTTTTTCTATCTTCTATTTTTCAATGTTAAGCAGACCTGGAGGTCCGCAGTGAAAGAAATACAGGATTAGCCAGGATGGGGCACATCTGTAAGGTGGTAGCAAGTAAGAGCTCCCTTACATCATTCACAAGAATAATTGTGCACCTCAGCTGAAAAATGCAAAACAAATTAGTTAAGAAATGTACACCTCCTAATTAATTTAGCACCAGTTTTAGACTCATTTTTCTACTTGTTAATGTTAATAAGCAGTTGGCATTTATGGTTTTTTGAGCTATACAGTCGAAACTAAAAGTTTACATACACCATATACAAAGACACATATGCATGTTTTTCTCAATATCTGACATGAAATAAGAATAAACCTTTCCTGTTTTAGGTCAATTAGGATTACTATAATTATTAATTTTTGTCAAGTGCCAGAATAATGAGAGAGAGAAAGAGAGAGATTGTTTTAAGGCTTTTTTATTACTTACTGCAAAGTCAAAAGTTTACACACATTTAATTAGTAATTCAACACCTGTCTACAACCATACCAGGGCACTTCATAATACTATACATCAGGGGTGGGATTCAAATTTTTAACAACAGGTCCTCTAAGTCGCGGCGGCCGGAATTTTGGCCACGCCCATTTTCAATAACCCCGCCCATACTAATAAGCCACGCCCAGTGGCACGATTCATATTTTCGGAAGCAGTTTGTCTCCCTTAATGACAAGAATACGTTGTGACATACGGTATTAAAGTCATTCAAAGAAGACATTAGGAGACACTTTCTGACAGTGGGGGTAGTTAGAGAGTGGAACAGGCTGCCATGAGAGGTGGTGAGCTCTCCATCAATGGGAGTCGTCAAGCGGAAGCTGGATAAACATATAGTTGGGATGATTTAGGGCAGGCGCTCACGGACGATTTTGCTGCGATTATACGGTGCGTATAATCGCAGCAAAGCAGCTGTCAAACCTGCCCTGCGAGCAGGTCTGAGAGTGCTGGAGCGCATACCTGCGCTCCTGTTCAAAGCCCGGAGTCGACCGCAAGTGTCCTGAACGGGACTCAGAGAGGCAGCGCGATGCTGCCTCTTTGAATCCCGTTCAGGACACTTGCGGTCGACTCCGGGCTTTGAACAGGAACGCAGGTATGCGCTCCAGCACTCTCAGACCCGCTCGCAGATCAGGTTTGACAGCCGCTTTGCTGCGATTATACGCACCGTATAATCGCAGCAAAATCGTCCGTGTGCGCCTGCCCTTAGGTAAACCTGCATTCGCAGGGGGTTGGACCCGATGGCCCTTGAGGTCCCTTCCAACTCTACAATTTTATAATTCTAAGAATGCTAGCACCAAAGAACAGGGCGCTGATACTGTATATGGGAGAGGGGTGTTATACGGGTTGTGTACTACAGCTCTGCATTTCTCTATACAATAGTAAAAGACCAAACAAACCTTGAGGAGTCTTCCATGATGTCAACGTGGCATCCACTGTGTTTCTAGCCAGCAGCTTCAGCTGGTAGCTAAAAATAAGAGAGAAAGTGTTAGGGGCACTGTGATGTCTATATGAACACGATCGTGTCATATACACATCAGCTTCTCCCTCCTATATACATACACATTTCCCCGTATACACAGCTCCACTTTTCAGGATCCTCCACCTTCCCCCATCCTAACCCATCATCTTCTGCAACCTCTGCCACTGTTCTGCATCCCCCCCCCCATTCACCGACCCCAGCAGCTGGCCCCCCGCACATTCACCAACAACAACGGCAGCACATGCACTGTCATCGTTCATACCCCCGAGGCCACAGTCATGACCCCAGCGCAGCAGTTGGCCCCCACTGCCGATTGGATCGCCCCCCCGGGCCGCAAAATCAGCTGGCCCCCACTGCCGATCGGACCCCCCAGGCCGCACAATCACCCCCGTTCTGCCCCCCCTGTGTTCAGCGTTCTGCCCCCCTGTGTCCAGCGCTCTGCCCCCTGTGTCCAGCGCTCTGCCCTCCTGTGTCCAGCGCTCTGCCCCCTGTGTCCAGCGCTCTGCCCTCCTGTGTCCAGCGTTCTGCCCCCCTGTGTCCAGCGTTCTGCCCTCCTGTGTCCAGCGTTCTGCCCCCCTGTGTCCAGCGTTCTGCCCTCCTGTGTCCAGCGTTCTGCCCCCTCCTGTGTCCAGCGTTCTGCCCCCCTGTGTCCAGCGTTCTGCCCCCCTGTGTCCAGCGTTCTGCCCCCCTGTGTCCAGCGTTCTGCCCCCCTGTGTCCAGCGTTCTGCCCTCCTGTGTCCAGCGTTCTGCCCCCTCCTGTGTCCAGCGTTCTGCCCCCCTGTGTCCAGCGTTCTGCCCCCCTGTGTCCAGCGTTCTGCCCCCCTGTGTCCAGCGTTCTGCCCCCCTGTGTCCAGCGTTCTGCCCCCCTGTGTCCAGCGTTCTGCCCCCCTGTGTCCAGCTTTCTTCCCCCCTGTGTCCAGCGTTCTGCCTCCCTGTGTCCAGCGTTCTGCCCTCCTGTGTCCAGCGTTCTGCCCCCCTGTGTCCAGCGTTCTGCCCCCCTGTGTCCAGCGTTCTGCCCCCCTGTGTCCAGCTTTCTGCCCTCCTGTGTCCAGCGTTCTGCCCCCTCCTGTGTCCAGCGTTCTGCCCCCCTGTGTCCAGCGTTCTGCCCTCCTGTGTCCAGCATTCTGCCCCCTCCTGTGTCCAGCGTTCTGCCCCCCTGTGTCCAGCGTTCTGCCCCCGTGTCCAGCGTTCTGCCCCCGTGTCCAGCTTTCTTCCCCCTGTGTCCAGCGTTCTGCCCCCCTGTGTCCAGCGTTCTGCCCTCCTGTGTCCAGCGTTCTGCCCCCCTGTGTCCAGCGTTCTGCCCTCCTGTGTCCAGCGTTCTGCCCCCCTGTGTCCAGCGTTCTGCCCCCCTGTGTCCAGCGTTCTGCCCCCCTGTGTCCAGCGTTCTGCCCCCGTGTCCAGCATTCTGCCCCCGTGTCCAGCGTTCTGCCCTCCTGTGTCCAGCGTTCTGCCCCCTCCTGTGTCCAGCATTCTGCCCCCCTGTGTCCAGCGTTCTGCCCCCCTGTGTCCAGCGTTCTGCCCTCCTGTGTCCAGCGTTCTGCCCCCCTGTGTCCAGCGTTCTGCCCCCCTGTGTCCAGCGTTCTGCCCCCCTGTGTCCAGCGTTCTGCCCTCCTGTGTCCAGCGTTCTGCCCCCTCCTGTGTCCAGCGTTCTGCCCCCCTGTGTCCAGCGTTCTGCCCCCGTGTCCAGCGTTCTGCCCCCCTGTGTCCAGCGTTCTGCCCCCCTGTGTCCAGCGTTCTGCCCCCCTGTGTCCAGCGTTCTGCCCCCCTGTGTCCAGCTTTCTTCCCCCCTGTGTCCAGCGTTCTGCCTCCCTGTGTCCAGCGTTCTGCCCTCCTGTGTCCAGCGTTCTGCCCCCCTGTGTCCAGCGTTCTGCCCCCCTGTGTCCAGCGTTCTGCCCCCCTGTGTCCAGCTTTCTGCCCTCCTGTGTCCAGCGTTCTGCCCCCTCCTGTGTCCAGCGTTCTGCCCCCCTGTGTCCAGCGTTCTGCCCTCCTGTGTCCAGCATTCTGCCCCCTCCTGTGTCCAGCGTTCTGCCCCCCTGTGTCCAGCGTTCTGCCCCCGTGTCCAGCGTTCTGCCCCCGTGTCCAGCTTTCTTCCCCCTGTGTCCAGCGTTCTGCCCCCCTGTGTCCAGCGTTCTGCCCTCCTGTGTCCAGCGTTCTGCCCCCCTGTGTCCAGCGTTCTGCCCTCCTGTGTCCAGCGTTCTGCCCCCCTGTGTCCAGCGTTCTGCCCCCCTGTGTCCAGCGTTCTGCCCCCCTGTGTCCAGCGTTCTGCCCCCGTGTCCAGCATTCTGCCCCCGTGTCCAGCGTTCTGCCCTCCTGTGTCCAGCGTTCTGCCCCCTCCTGTGTCCAGCGTTCTGCCCCCCTGTGTCCAGCGTTCTGCCCCCCTGTGTCCAGCGTTCTGCCCTCCTGTGTCCAGCGTTCTGCCCCCCTGTGTCCAGCGTTCTGCCCCCCTGTGTCCAGCTTTCTGCCCCAGCTTTCAGCCCCAGCGTCCAG
Source organism: Ranitomeya variabilis (assembly GCF_051348905.1). Lineage (NCBI taxonomy): Eukaryota > Metazoa > Chordata > Amphibia > Anura > Dendrobatidae > Ranitomeya > Ranitomeya variabilis. The sequence continues at coordinate 70,447,306 of NC_135233.1, forward strand.
CGTTCTGCCCCAGCGTCCAGCGTTCTGCCCCAGCGTCCATCGTTCTGCCCCAGCGTCCATCGTTCTGCCCCAGCGTCCAGCTTTCTGACCCCCTGTGTCCAGCTTTCTGACCCCCTGTTTCCAGCTTTCTGCCCCCCTGTGTCCAGCTTTCTGCCCTGGGCCCCCCCGATCGCCGCTCTCAATAAAAAAAAAAAAAAAAAAGTTCTGCTTACCTGACCGCGATCCTGCTCTCTCTGGTTATCGGTGGGGGCGGCCATCTTCCTGAGGCCGCGCGTGCGCAGGTGGAGTGCTCTGCTGACCGGGGCTTCAGGAAAATGGCCGCGGGATGCCGCGCATGCGCAGATGGAGATCGCGGCGGCCATTTTTCTGAAGCCGAGATGCGAACAGGTAAATTCTGCGCGCGACCCGCCCCCCGTATTGTGCCGCCCCCCGCATTGTGCCGCCCGGGGCGGCCCGCCCCCCCCTTCCTACGCCACTGCCAGTGGTAACCATTTTGAAAATTTCTATCTGCCAGCGTTCCGCGGTAATTGAAAATGGCATTTTCAATTACCGGAACGCTGGCAGATAGAAATTTTAGTAAACGGCTGCCCCGTACCGGGTCGTACCGGCTGAATCCCACCCCTGCTATACATCAATAATCCCACATCGTTACATGTGAGAAGAAGAAGAGATCCCATAAAGTTAAAACCAATATTTATTAAATATACTTTTTTTAAAATAACACATAAAAAAGCAAAATTGACCGTAGGGGACACCATATAACAAGGCTGTAACTACAATGATAAATACTGAATAGTGGCTAAACAACATGAATCAATATCCAGGCCGATACAACGGATGAATAACAGCATACACCAACAATAAGTAATATCACAGCATAGGTCAGTGGAATGGCACATCAATTTCCAAAGTATTCGCTGCCTATATAATAATAAAATATATAGCACAGTGGCCTCATGCTAGGTGGCAAAATCTATAGGAATACCTGTGACCAAAAACACCCGACCATAATAAATCAGCGTGAATACCCATATCGCATGCCAAGCAGTGAATGTATATTACCTTGCGAGAATGGCGTCCCCTCACCCCGACGCGCGTTTAGCCTCTTGCTTCTTCAGGGGGCATGCCAAGGTGAGGGGCAACCGCGCTTTTATAGGAGAGGTGCTTAATACGGTCCATCGGCAGTAATCGGCGCATCCCGTGACTCCTCCCCCATCGCGATGCGCTTTCTGCCGACGCTCAATGACACGCAACCATAAGCTATGCATGTCAGGTTGTGAGCGTCACAGAAAGCGACTCAGGGCAGGATCACAACGTATGCACACCTGCCAGACGGAGCGGCAATGAAAGGAATATAACAGAGCAAAGGAGAAGAAATGGTGATAATAGAAAGACAAAGGACCACAATAAATAGATATTAAAAGCCAAAATGACTTATGTGCCTATTAATAATGTATGGCCAGTGTATAAAAGAAACTACAAAGAGTGTCTATATCAAAGTTATTTATTAAATAGTGATTGGTGAATAAAAATGTGCACCAAGAGTATGCACAATATTACCATTATAATGCAACATTAAATGTGCTAAAATTAACAATGTTTGGCCGTGAAGTATATCCTATTTAATAGACATAGAGTGCCATGATAATGAATATACAAAAAACATATAGAATTAAAATTAAATAAATATAAACAGTATATAAAAAATACTGCTACACATTTATCAAAACTAGTGAGCTGTGAGCATAACGGACCAAATAAATGTAAAATGTCTTATGATCACCCATACCCATAAAGGAACATAATGATACTAAATACTACAATAATACTAATTAAATGCTAATACAATAACTATACCACAATGCCAATGAGGCTATATAACAAAATACCCCTCCACACATAACTACTAAGAGATAATATTCTCATTCTTTTCTTTTCATTTCTTCTCTTTTTTATCTTCTCAAAAATGCATATCTGGAACCATCACACACACTCCATAAGATAGGAAGATCAAAAAAAACCATAAACAGGTCAATAGACAAGAACCTCTCATATACTAGAAAAGACACAGAAAAGTAAACGTTAGAAGATAAAAACAGCAATAAATGCATATACAGAAAATAAAAAACACCCCTCAAACCCCTAAAAAAATGCCAATTACAGAAATTGGCAGGTGCGCATGCGTTGTGATCCTGCCCTGAGTCGCTTTCTGGGACGCTCACAACCTGACACGCATAGCTTATGCTTGCGTGTCATTGAGCGTCGGCAGGAAGCGCATCACGATGGGGGAGGAGTCACACGCGATGCGCCGATTACTGCCGATGGACCGTATTAAGCACCTCTCCTATAAAAGCACGGTTGCCCCTCACCTCGGCACGCCCCCGGAAGAAGCAGGAGGCTAAACGCGCGTCGAGGTGAGGGGACGCCATTCTCGCAAGGTAATATACATTCACTGCTTGGCATGCGATATGGGTATTCACGCTGATTTATTATGGTCGGGTGTTTTTGGTCACAGGTATTCCTATAGATTTTGCCGCCTAGCATGAGGCCACTGTGCTATATATTTTATTATTATATAGGCAGCGAATACTTTGGAAATTGATGTGCCATTCCACTGACCTATGCTGTGATATTACTTATTGTTGGTGTATGCTATTATTCATCTGTTGTATCGGCCTGGATATTGATTCATGTTATTTAGCCACTATTCAGTATTTATCATTGTAGTTACAGCCTTGTTATATGGTGTCCCCTACGGTCAATTTTGCTTTTTTATGTGTTATTTTTAAAAAAGTATATTTAATAAATATTGGTTTTAACTTTATGGGATCTCTTCTTCTTTCCACATGTAACGATGTGGGATTATTGATGTACACATTTAATTAGTGTTTGGTATCATTGTGTTATGATCCAGACCGGGTTTTGAGTCCTGTCTACCCCTTTCCCAGACTGGTCATGTCAGGGGTTAACTTTCCTCTGCCTCATTCTGGGTTCAGGTTTGCTATTTACGTCCGCTGCATCCTGCAGATGGTCTTAGTTATATTTTCTGCCTTCAGCTTGAGTATCTGACTTTGGTATTTCCCTGATTTGTCCTGCTGCTTTGAACCTGACCCGACTTTGTCTTTTGCTTCTGGTACTTTGGCTTCTGACTGGTATTGACCCCCTGGCTCCCCGCTGACTCTGTATTTGGTATTTTTTCTTTGTACTGCGTTACTCTCTAGGTTTTGATCTGGTTTGCTTTGACTATTCTGCTGCCACCTGGTGGTAGTCTCGCAACAGCCCTGCAGTTCTGTTCTGTCCTCCCTCCACTCTATTGCCATCTAGTGGAGCTTGTATCATCCTGCATTTGGGATATCCTTCCACAAGTTTCTCACAATAGTTGGTCTGAATTTGGACCCATTCCTATTGACAAAACTGATCCAGATTTGTAGGTCGCCTTGCTCGCACCTGCCTTTTCAGCTTTGCCCACACATTTACAATATGACTGAGATCAGGGCTTTGTGATGGCCACGCCAAAACATTGACTTTGTTTTCCTTAACCCTCCGTCAGGGGCAACTGATCTGACAGGCGCAGCTCACTTAGGGTACCGTCTCACAGTGGCACTTTTGTCGCTACGACGGTACGATCCGTGACATTCCAGCGATATCCATACGATATCGCTGTGTCTGACACGCAGCAGCGATCAGGGACCCTGCTGAGAATCGTACGTCGTAGCAGATCGTTTGGAACTTTCTTTCGTCGCTGGATCTCCCGCTGTCATCGCTGGATCGTTGTGTGACAGTGATCCAGCAATGCGTTCGCTTGTAACCAGGGTAAACATCGGGTTACTAAGCGCAGGGCCGCGCTTAGTAACCTGATGTTTACCCTGGTTACCATCGTAAAAGTAAAAAAAACAAACCGTACATACTTACATTCCGGTGTCTGTCCCCCGGCGTTCTGCTTCTCTGCACTGTGAGCGCCGGCCAGCCGGAAAGCGAGCACAGCGGTGACGTCACTGCTGTGCTTTCCGGCTGGCGCAGACACAGTGGAGAGAAGCAGAACACCGGGGGACGGACACTGGAATGTAAGTATGTAGTGTTTGTTTTTTTTTACTTTTACGCTGGTAACCACGGTAAACATCGGGTTACTAAGCGCGGCCCTGCGCTTAGTAACCCGATGTTTACCCTGGTTACCCGGGGACTTCGGCATCGTTGGTCGCTGGAGAGCTGTCTGTGTGACAGCTCCCCAGCGACCACACAACCACTTACCAACGATCACGGCCAGGTCGTATCGCTGGTCGTGATCGTTGGTAAATCGTTATGTGAGACGGTACCCTTAAGGTACCGTCACACTAGGCGATATCGCCAGCGATCCGTGACGTTGCAGCGACCTGGATAGCGATATCGCTGTATTTGACACGCAGCAGCGATCTGGATCCCGCTGTGAAATTGCTGGTCGCTGCTAGAAGGTCTGCACTTTATTTGGTCGCTAGGTCGCCGTGTATCGCCGTGTTTGACAGCAAAAGCAAGGATACCAGCGATATTTTACACTGGTAACCAGGGTAAACATCGGGTTACTAAGCGCAGGGCCGCGCTTAGTAACCCGATGTTTACCCTGGTTACCAGCGTAAAAGTTAAAAAAACAAACAGCACATACTCACCAGCGCGTCCCCCAGCCTCTGCTTCCTGACACTGACTGAGCGCCGGCCCTAAACTGAAAGTGAAAGCACAGCGGTGACGTCACCGCTGTGCTGTTAGGGCCGGAGCTCAGTCAGTGTCAGGAAGCAGAGGCTGGGGGACGCGCTGGTGAGTATGTGCTGTTTGTTTTTTTAACTTTTACGCTGGTAACCAGGGTAAACATCGGGTTACTAAGCGCGGCCCTGCGCTTAGCAACCCGATGCTTACCCTGGTTACCCGGGGACCTCGGCATCGTTGGTCGCTGGAGAGCGGTCTGTGTGACAGCTCTCCAGCGACCAAACAGCGACGCTGCAGCGATCGGCATCGCTGTCGCTATCGCTGCAGCGTCGCTTTAATGTGACGGTACCTTTAGTTTCATTTCTCTATTTCCAGTGGTTTGTCTGGGAAACACCCTCCTCCCAGTACCTTCCTAACTTTAAAGGCTGTGTGAAACCTGAGAAGCCTCTTGTGCTGCAGAGCTGCAGGAGATCAGATATCAGTGTTTTGGCTTCTCCGGCTCATTGCACCTGAACGCGTCACACATTTGACGATTAGAATTTGCTGTTTTCATTCATCCCAATTGTTTTTTTAGCTTGTTTTATGAATAGCTAGTGCTAAATTTGTGGATTTGTCATAGAAGGTTATGTTAGAAGTAAGAGTGTGCTTCTCAGGCACATTGCGCCCTAACACATATTCTCTCTCTTGCTTCAGCTTTTCTTCTGAAATGGCGAGGAGAATATTTGACTTGTCCAATGCCCTTCATGTTGAGCAAGTGCAAAATATACTGCTTGATGATGAGACAGACCCCTTACAGCTAGAAGATTTAGGGGATGAAAGTGACATTGATTCAGAAGATGATGTGGAAGAATGTCGAGATGTGTCTGATACAGGTCAAGATGGAGAGAGTGAGGAGGATGCTCAAGACATAGAAACATATTACTTTTCTGGTTAATAAACATTTTTTTCCACCTGATTATGTGTATTCTCACTTATTACATTCCTATTAAGGTAACTGATCACTTTTAGAGCATTGAAATTTTAAAAAAGGAAAATATAGCCGATTTTCTAGCCTGTGCTGGACAGGCGCAATGCCCCTAAACTCGTTATGAAACATATTGCCCCGACGGAGGGTTAAGCCACTTTATTACCATTTTGGCAGTATGTTTCCATTCATTGTCTATTTGGAAGATCCATTTCCGCCCAAGCTTTAACTTCCTGCTTGATGTCTTGAGATGTTGCTTCACTATTGCCACATAATCTTCTTTTCTCATGATGCCATCTATTTCATGACGAGCACCAGTCCCTCCTGCAGAAAAACAACCCCACAACATGATACTGCCACTCCCATGTTTCATAGGTGGGATTTTGTTTTTAGGCTTCAAAGATTCTCTCTTTTTCCTCCAAACGTAACGATGGTCATTATGCCAAAAAAGTTCAATTTTAGTTTCATCAGACCACAGAACATGTCTCCAAAAATTAAGGTCTTTGTTCCTGTGTGCATTTGCAAACATTAATCTGGCTTTTTTATGTTTCTTGTGGAGTAATGGCTTCTTTCTGGCAGAGTGGCCTTTCAACCCATGTTAATACAGTACTCGTTTCACTGTGCATATTGACACAATCTTACCAGCTTCCGATATCATCCTCACAAGGTCTTTGCTTTTGTCCTTGGGTTGATATGCACTTGTTGGACCAAAGTATGTCCATCTCTGTGACACAGAACTCATCTTCTTCCTGAGCAGTATGATAGCTGGCAATTCCCATTTTGTATGTACTTGTGTAAAATTGTTGTACATATGAACAAGGCACCTTCAGGTATCTTGAAATGGTACCCAAGGATGAGCCAGACTTGTGCAAGTCCACAATTCTCTTCCTGATATATTGGCTTTCTTTAGACTTTCCTATGATGCTACACAAAGAAGAAGTGTGTTTCAGGTGTGATTTAAAATACATCCACGGATGTGCCTCTAATTAACTCCGATGTTGCCAATAAAACAGTAGCTTCCAAACACATAACATCATCATATGGGCAGTCCAGAATTGTTTAAAGGCATAGTAATCTTAATGTATGTAAACCATTGACTTTGCAATAAGTAATACAAATGCCTTAAAACATTCTCTCTTGCATTATTCTGGCACTTGGCACATATTAATATTTATAGTAATCCTAATTGCCCTAAAGTGGGAAAGGTTTATTCTGATTTCATGTCAGCTATTTAAAAAAACATGAATATGCATCTTTTCATATAGTGTATGTACAGTAAACTTCTGGTTTCAACTGCATGTAAGGGACCATAGTGCAGAAGTGTTTGTCTGTTTTTTGAGAGAATCAATAATCTACCATTTATAAGTATTGTTCATGGATGGAATGTAAAACATACACTAGAATTTTTCTTTAATATATGAACCCACTAACATTTATTTTGGTTGCACACCAAAACAACCCAATGACATGTTTTGTCCTAAGCTAGAGGTATGATGCCCTTAGTTCAAATAGTGGACTCCACAAAAGATTAAAGATTAAGATTATACTCCCCCAGGGGGCGGTCCGGTCCGATGGGCATCGCAGGTCCGGCTCTGACGCCTCCCATCTTCATGCGATGACGTCCTCTTCCTTGCTTCTGTCGCGGCTCCTGTGTAGGCATAATTCTCTGTCCTGTTGAGGGCAGAGCAAAGTTCTGCAGTGCGCAGGCGCCGGGAAAGGTCAGAGAGGCCCAGTGCCTGCGCACTGCAGAACTTTACGCTGCCCTCAACAGGGCAAATCAGTACGCCTGCACAGGAGCTGTGACAGAAGCGAGGAAGAGAACGTCATTGCATGAAGATGGGAGGCGCTGGACCCGGACCTGCGATGCCCATCGGACTGGACCGCCCCTGGGTGAGTATAATCTAACTAGTTTTTCCTATCTTTCAGGATACATCAGGGGCTTATCTACAGCATTACAGAATGCTGTAGATAAGCCCCTAATGGCGGTAGCCGCAGCTTATATGCGAAAAATGAGGTGACAGATTCCCTTTAATGAAAAATATAAAAATAAAAGTGCTAACATTGTAATGGCTTTAACACTGAATTGTTCTCAATATTCAGCCTGCCATACAGTAAACTGAAATTCTGTGTCAGCCACTTAGCAGAGTTTATTAAATAGTTTCAATCACATTGCAGTACTCACAGAATAGTTGTTGCTACTACATTGTCGATACAACAGTGAAACAATTAAAGGGGTTGTCCGGCCTTAGGCTACTAGTGTGCAGTCATTTTATATGACTGCAGACTTGTGAATCATATCACACGCACTGCATGCTGTGACAATTCTCGGGAGCCAGCCTTAAAAGTGGCCCATGCGTGATTGCAAGTATGTGGTCTGCATTCATGTGGTCACATGCCAACTATCTGTTTGCAGCCTTGCTTGATGTGTATTGAGCGAGGCTGGTCAAGTCTAGTCGTAATGTGGCCAGGAGTATACATATCACGTACTTGCGGTAACATGACAGTCTGCTTCCGGCAACAGGAAATCTTCACCTAGGAGTAACTGCAGACTTTTAGCTTAACGGGGTTGTCCACTACTAGGACAACCCCTACCTAAGCTAAATGTTCGGCTCCGATAAAATAATAAAGCCTGTACTCACCTCCCATCCCTGTTCTGTTCCAGTGGTGTCGGTACTTGTGGTTCCGGGGCTGTAATGCGGTGGAATGACACGTGATGTCCAGCACCCATTCAGCGCTGACGTCACTGTCTCCGCCTTTGGAGAAACTGAACATGAAGAGGAAATCTGGGCTGCAGCCCTGGCTTCCCCTTCATGTTCAGCTTGTGCAAAGGTGGAGATGGTGACATCAGCGCTGAATCGGCGCTGGACATCACGTGTCTCCCTGGGGAGAACGAGTGCTGTCACCACGGGAATGGCACCAGCATTGGAGGTGAGTATAGGCTTTATTGTTTTATCGGGGACAAACATTTAGTTTAAGAAAGGGTTGTCCTAGTTGTGAACAAACCTCTAACCATACTAATGGGTCAAGCAAAGCTTTATATTTAAAAATATGCTAATACAGTGCCCAATATTATAACACAATTACAGTCCCTCCACCTTAGTTTTGCTCTGTTGTCTACTACTCTAATGCCGCACTCGTAGTTGTGTATAAGTACACCAAGTGCAATGTGATAAAAAATTGCCTTGCACTAACACCAATGTTATTCAATGAGGCAGTGTTCATCTGTGACCTTTTCCTCAGCTGGAATTGAGCAGAGGTAAAAAATTGCAGCATGCTGCGATTTCACTGCGAAATTGGATGGGTGTGAGAAACAAATTGCATCCGATTTTTATGAATACATTACAATTTGTTAGCATAGGAAAGTGCAAATGGTCTGTGTTTTATATAGGAATGGATAGACCTAACAACCTTAAAAGTGACCACTGTCATCATCTAGTACATACTTTCCATCTCCCCCAGAATTTCTGAGAGGCTGTTAAAAGAAAAGACTCCCAGGAGTTCTTGGCCTTCACAAAGCCTTTTGAAACCTCCTGTGAAGCAGATTTTGGGAGGCTCTAGTAGTTCCCTAATGCACATTTGAGGTCTTGACCTACATGTAGGAAGAGAAGAAAACAGACAAAAAGTCCAGTTTCAGCTTCGAGTACCACACTCTTTTATTGATACCGCAGCACCAACTGGGAAAGTTAGCAAATAAGGTTTTGCATGGCAAAAATAGGCTCTGAGGGTTTATTATGATTGTGAATAAAAGAGCAAATCATACAATGTATTAAGAAGTTTTTGTTAGAGATGAACGGATCTTGTGAAATTTAAATTTGCTGGTTTCGGAAAATACACATGTAGGGGATGAGGAGACCTGCTGACCATAAAGACTTACACTCTATAGGAAAGAGAGAGGACCACGTTGACCATAAGAAATTACACTATAGAAATTAGATAGGACCCCATGTAACAGCTAGCATTTTACAGGAGAGAGAGATACTTACCAAGTGACTCTGTAGATTGTAAACGACTCAACCATACAAACTGTGCTCCACTGAGAACCGCTGATCTGTGATGGCCCAGGTGTTGACCACCATTGTACAAGGTATGATAATCCTCTAGATGTCATAGCTGCAGAGCATTAAGGGGAAGCATGAGTGACCATTCAAAAAGACATTAGCCTGCTCTTTGCTGCTTCAGCATTGTAGGAAATGGTGCTGGGGAAGTGTTTTATTTTGTGAATTGAATCTAATACCGTTCAAATTTGCGTGCAATCCCAAATTTTACAAAATTATACTCAAACTTCATTGTACATGGATCAATCCACTCATCTCTAGTGTTTGATATTAAACCCTAAATCAGAGCTCCAATTATCTGTAAAATTGCTGTAATATTAACATCAGCAGGCATGCCCCTCATGCCGTAACGGAGCCAAGCGACTTTATAGCGCCAATAGACTCAGGAATTTTAACTTTTTGCAACTTTTCATCCCCACTGCCTCAGTCCGGCTGGAAATTGTTCACCAACAGTTTATTATCTGCTATGTAGCAGTGTCCTATAATTTGGTGAAATGTGCAGTCACCAAAGCCAAATAGAAATAAAGTGGAAAAAATATACATACATTAAAGCCTTTGGCATAGTTGTATTACATATACAAATGCATTATTAATATGGGAATTGAGGTTGAAACTTGACCCGGTCAGTATAAGAGGTAGAATGTGCTCGCTGTATAGAGCATGTTTTCTAATCAGTGAAATGCATTTACTGGCATGAGACAATTATTTCCAATTGAGAAATGTGCATCTTCATACAACTGTGAAGATTTGATGAGGTACACATGGATTTATCCTGTAAGTTCCGTGCTTTGTCAGTGAATGTCAGTAGCATTGCTAATAAGCCTATACACTGTAGATATACTCATTCTAGTAAATGTGACTAATATACTGTAAATGCGAGCAGTCCTGTAGGAATGAAGCTGAGGAAAGTATCCTGGTACTCATTAACCTTCAATAGTTTCCTCTGTTTATGTGAAGCTCTTTTGCTCAGTATCCTGAAAAGTCAGTTCTGCTATAATGAGACCTTATACAGATGATACTGACTATAAATAGGAATTTAGATGAATGCTGGGAATGTCATTAAAATGAAACTCTGGCTGTCCTCTGTATATTCCTTCACCCACATCCTCCTTTCTGCTAAAGACTTATTTAGCTTGTCCTTTGTTATTAAAGGTGTTGTCAGGGACTTTTATATTGATGGGCTATACTTTGGATAGGTAATCAATACCTGATCAGTGGGGGTGCGACATCCGGCAACCACATCATTCAGCTGTACCCGGAAGTGCTCAGTTGTGGAGCTGCACAGCACATCTCCATGAACTGTATGGTGACCACAAACGGGTACTGCACATCCACCCACCATCAACAAGATTTTTTGTGGTGTTTTTTGTTATTGTTTTTTAGAGTGGTTTCATAAATTATTAGTACACATGAATGAATAAAAAAACTTTGAATTATATCTTATCAGAAATCCTGGACAGGCCATTAATTTTCAAAATCCTTAGTTCAGTGGTAAAATTTGTTTTCAGTGGATATGATGTACTATACAATAACAAATTGTATTGTGGTACCGTCTTAGCCCGAAAAATCGATGTGAATTCTTTTCTGCCCAATAATGACAGAAGTATTCTGAGTAGAATGTACTCATACTACACTCATCCACTACATGGATACAGTTCACACCTCCACCAGACGGACTCCAGATAACTAAAGGTACCGTCACATTAAGCGACGCTGCAGAGATATAGACAACGATGCCGATCGCTGCAGCGTCGCTGTTTCGTCGTTGTGTGGTTGCTGGAGAGCTGTCACACAGACCGCTCTCCAGCGACCAACGATGCCGAAGTCCCCGGGTAACCAGGGTAAACATCGGGTTACTAAGCGCAGGGCCGCGCTTAGTAACCCGATGTTTACCCTGGTTACCAGTGAAAATGTAAAAAAAAAAAACACTACATACTTACATTCCGGTGTCTGTCGGGTCCCCCGGCGTCCACTTCCCTGCACTGTGTAAGCGCCGGCCCTAAAGCAGAGCGGTGACGTCACCGCTGTGCTCTGCTTTACGGCCGGCGCTGACACAGTGCAGGGAAGCGGACGCCGGGGGACGCGACAGACATCAGAAGGTGAGTATGTAAGTGTTTGGGTTTTTTTACATTTACAATGATAACCAGGGTAAATATCAGGTTACTAAGCGCGGCCCTGCGCTTAGTAACCCGATGTTTACCCTGGTTACCAGTGAAGACATCGCTGGATCGGTGTCACACACCGATCCAGGGATGTCAGCGGGTGATCCAGCGATGAAATAAGGTGCTGGACTTCTAGCTCCGACCAACGATATCACAGCAGGATCCTGATCGCTGCTGCGTGTCAAACACAATGATATCGCTATCCAGGACGCTGCAACGTCACGGATCGCTATCGTTGTGAAGTTGTTCAGTGTGAAGGTACCTTAAGAACATTATTCCCACTGCCTCTCCATTTGTAAGAAAATGCCTAATTTGATTACCTTGGCTTATCTATGGACTCATCACACTTCCCACCCCCTAACATATGTCCTGCTGTACTATTCTTTAAATGTTTTGCTTGTTTTTTACTAATCTATTTGTAATCTTGCCTGAAGAAGGAGCCACTGTGCTCTGAAAGCTTGCAAACATATTATTTTCTGGTTAGCCAATAAAGGTATCACTCCTAGAATACTTCTGTCATCATTGGGCAGAAAAGTATTCACATCGATTTTTCAGTGGATACAAACTTTCCCATTACTAGGAGATGATACTTGGTTCTCATAAAGTACTATGGAAAACTGTAAGAGAGCTTTCACACTGTATTTTGGCACCCATTCAATGGTCCCAGCAGGACTTGCGTCCAACTACCCCTCCTTCCCGCATAACAGGATTCGGGCATATGCGCTGATGTGGCCATAGACTATTATGGTGTAGACAGAGTGAACATGCACTCTGTCATGCATCATTTTTAGGAATATACTCCTACTGGAGATGGACACCTGAATGCAGTCTACTACGTCTGAGTGTCCACCTCCAGTAGGCGTATGTGCCCAAAAATGATGCATGTCTGATCCAGGACTGGCCATTAATTCTCAAAATCCTTAGTTCAGTGGTAAAATTTGTTTTCAGTGGATACAAACTTTCCCATTACTAGGAGACGATGCTTGCTGCTCATAAAGTACTATGGATAACTCTAAGGCAGCTTTCACACTGTATTTTGGCCCCCATTCAATGGTGCCGGCAGGACTTGCGTCCAACTACCCCACCTTCCCGCATAACAGGATACGGGCATATGCACTGATGTGGCCATAGACTATAATGGTGTAGACAGAGTGAAAAGTAACTCTGACATGCATCATTTATGGGAATATACTCCTACTGGAGATTGACACCTGAACACAGTCTACTACATCTGAGTGTCCACTTCCAGTAGGCGTATGTGCCCAAAAATGATGCATGTCAGAGCACATGTTCACTTTGTCGACACCATAATAGACTAATCCTGTTTTGCTGTGGGGTTCATACATTGACCACGATGGAACCAACGAACATGTGACAAAACTCAATATGTATGAGAACATACAGCAGAATGTCTGTGTACATAGCTTCTCTTTGTGATGCTGAGTTACTTCTGTGGGCCAACCTGTAAGTCAAGATAGTCAATGAGTCCAAGGTCAGAAGCCAGGAGAGTATGTCTTAAACAGAAGTAAGAGACAATGGTGAAGTCAGGTAACATTCTGAGGTTAGAATACCAGGAGGATAGCGGATCAGAGCAGAAGGGGTTAAAAAGACGGATGAACAGAACGAGGTCCAAGGTCAGTCAATGAAAGATCTGTAAGCAGAAAGCAATACACAGAGAAACAAACCACACAGTAGCTGAATATATGTCTGGCAGAGGTCTGAGAGAAACGGCTCAGTTAATTAGCTTGGCAATTACCTGGGACAATGAACACCTGGAGAAACCCAGCACCTCCCAGTCTCAGATTGAAAGGCCGAGTTGTCAATCAACACACTGACATCTCAGCATGCCCCTGCACCTGATTGGATTACTGAGCTGCCAATCTAAGCACTGACAGCTTCAAAAAGCCCTTGTACCAGATTGGATGGTTGAGCCGTCAGTAATTGCATCTCAGACACACTAATGGTTGAAACAGTGACACTCTTCCTTTCCTCCCGTTCATAGAATTTTAAAATCACCAATTGTCATTTTCTATTTCATTGATGGGAAAATCTGTTTTTATTGAGTATGGAGTTAACTTCCCCCTTGAATTGAGGGTGAACAATCAACCCAAAAGGAGAAAAAGCAAATTACTTTGATAAGGCTACTTTCACACTGGCGTTTTTTGTCCTCCGTCGCAATGCGTCGTTTTGGACAAAAAACGCATCCTGCAAAAGTGCTTGCAGGATGCGTTTTTTCTCCATTGACTTGCATTAGCGACACATTGCGACGGATTGCCACACGTCGCATCCGTCGTGCGATGGATGCGTTGTGCTTTGGTGGACCGTCGGCACAAAAAAACGCTACATGTAACGTTTTTTGCTGCCAACGGTCCGCTTTTTCTGACCGCGCATGCGCGGCCGGAACTCCGCCCCCACCTCCCCGCACCTCACAATGGGGCGGCGGATGCGCTGGAAAAATGCATCCGCTGCCCCCGTTGTGCGGCGTATACAACGCTAGCGTCGGTAACCTGGTAGCCCGACGCTAGTGTGAAAGAAGCCTAAGATAAATTACAAAGTTGCTTATTTTTATGTGTATCATAGATTTATTAAATAAAAATTAAAAACGACAGTTACTCTTTAGACTATCTTGAAAACTGCTAAAGTAAATGTAATTTAAAACGAATGTTTTATTAATTTATGAATTTATTAATTTATTGTAAATAAGTAACTAGAAGATAAATAATATTCATATTTTACAAACTATACTGTATAGTAATTCTTTATTGTTAGCGTTGTTGTTATTTTCGCAAAAATGGGCTTAAAGGGAACCTGTCACCACGTTTTTGGAAGATGGGATAAAAATAGCGTTAAATAGGGGCAGAGGTGGGCGTTACATTAGTGTGTTTGTTATGCGTTTATTACCCACCTAAGTTGCCGAAATACCTTTGCAAAGTCTCCGTTTTCGCCTGTCAATCAGGCTGGTCTGGTCAAAAGGGCGTTGTCTTCCCCCAGATTTTGCGTAGTTTTCCGTTGGTGGCGTAGTGGTGTGCGCATGCCCAAGGTCCCGAATCCTCTGCCAGGGGATTTAAAAGAGCGCGCTGTTCGTTTTCATTGGTGATCGGTGGGCGCGGCCATCTTCCTTTGGCCGCGCGTGCGCAGAAGCGGCGCTCTGCTGGCCGCGGCTTCAGGAAAATGGCCGCCGCGATATCCATCTGCGCACGCGCGGCATCCCGCGGCCATTTTCCTGAAGCCGCGGCCAGCAGAGCGCCGCTTCTGCGCACGCGCGGCCAAAGGAAGATGGCCGCGCCCACCGATCACCAATGAAAACGAACAGCGCGCTCTTTTAAATCCCCTGGCAGAGGATTCAGGACTTTGGGCATGCGCACACCACTACGCCACCAACGGAAAACTACGCAAAATCTGGGGGAAGACAACACACCCTTTTGACCAGACCAGCCTGATTGACAGGCGAAAACGGAGACTTTGCAAAGGTATTTCGGCAACTTAGGTGGGTAATAAACGCATAACAAACACACTAATGTAATGCCCACCTCTGCCCCTATTTAACGCTATTTTTATCCCATCTTCCAAAAACGTGGTGACAGGTTCCCTTTAACATGAAAAAAAATCTTACCTACTAGATCCCTGTCACCCCTCATTACTGCTTTTGCTGTCATCCCTCCCCAATCTCCAGGCTTCCTTCTGTAGCAGGGGGCCATAAGGAGACTGCAGCAGCCAAGCAAGAGCCACTGATTGACTGGAGAGGCCATAAGCCCTTCCAAGCTGTAAGGAGACTGCTCCTTGTGGCTCAGGTAAGTTATCTAGGTTTTTTTTTAAACTACCATACTACCGTTATAAAACTAATTTTAAAAGTAGTGGACATCCCCTTGGTTGATAATGAAGTGACTCTTTGCACTCTGTTCTATCATATACAGTAAAGTTGAGAAGTTAAAGAAAACGGAAGAGTCAGTCTCGTGTCTGCTCCAGTCTTCAGTGTGAAAACTAGAGTATCTCAAGATTTTTTTCTTAAAGGGAACCTGTCACCACGTTTTTGGAAGATGGGATAAAAATAGCGTTAAATAGGGGCAGAGGTGGGCGTTACATTAGTGTGTGTGTTATGCGTTTATTACCCACCTAAGTTGCCGAAATAACTTTGCAAAGTCTCCGTTTTCGCCTGTCAATCAGGCTGGTCAGGTCGCATGGGCGTTGTCTTCCCCCAGATTTGGCGTAGTTTTCCGTTGGTGGCGTAGTGGTGTGCGCATGCCCAAAGTCCGGAATCCTCTTCCAGGGGATTTAAAATAGCGCGGTGTTCGTTATTGCATTGGTGATCGGTGGGCGCGGCCATCTTCCTTTGGCCGCGCGTGCGCAGAAGCGGCGCTCTGCTGGCCGCGGCTTCAGGAAAATGGTCGCCGCGATATCCATCTGCGCACGCGCGGCAACCCGCGGCCATTTTCCTGAAGCCGCGGCCAGCAGAGCGCCGCTTCTGCGCACGCGCGGCCAAAGGAAGATGGCCGCGCCCACCGATCACCAATGCAATAACGAACACCGCGCTATTTTAAATCCCCTGGAAGAGGATTCCGGACTTTGGGCATGCGCACACCACTACGCCACCAACGGAAAACTACGCCAAATCTGGGTGAAGACACCACGCCCATGTGACCTGACCAGCCTGATTGACAGGCGAAAACGGAGACTTTGCAAAGTTATTTCGGCAACTTAGGTGGGTAATAAACGCATAACACACACACTAATGTAATGCCCACCTCTGCCCCTATTTAACGCTATTTTTATCCCATCTTCCAAAAACGTGGTGACAGGTTCCCTTTAAGAAGTTTTTATTGGCTGATGCTGATTTTCTCAGTGCATTGTATTAGTTTCTTGCTTTTTTTTCTAGTTTGTGCACATAGAAAGTCAACATTACTTCCATGTCAGAGATTTCTTATTATACAAATGTTACATTACAGAAAATAGTTAAACTAAGAGAAAAAGAATAACTTTTTTGAAGAAATGGATATTTAGAAAGCTGTAAAAATGAGAGTTAATTAGAAGTACAGTAGGGAGATGATTCCAGTCGACTCAGCAGGAGTAAACATATATTGTAGTGAAATGACATTTAGACTGATAAGACAATGCAACATTTAGCTTCTAGAGATTTGGTCCCAGGTGTTTTTGTCTACTCCTTTTGCTTGCAATGCAAACGACTAGCAGCCACTAAGGATTTTAAATGTAACCATGTAACTGGAGAAAAAGAAAACTTTCTGCCTATTCAAAGTTTAACATTCTCTGGAGGAAAATAAGGCAGGTTTAATCGAAAAGCCTAGATGTAGCATTTACATTGATGTGTACAATGACAAATATAACAAAGATGTAGTGGGAAAACAATAGAAAATACATCAGAGAACACATCTAAAAAGAAATCCAGGATGTAATTCAATATTAAAGTCATAAAATTATGAAAAAGCATAAAAAATGAGTAATGGGATTTCTTTTACTCAAAAGACCTTTTGGTCCTAAGCTGAAGTCTTCTACTAAAATTCCATACTTTACTATTACACAGTTGTGTAAAAAGTGTTTGCCCCCTTCCTTATTTCCTGTGCTTTTCCATGTTTGTCACACTTAAATGTTTGAGATCACTAAACAAATTTAAATATTAAACAAAGATAACACAGGTAAACACAAAATGCAGTTTTTAAATGAAGATTTTGATTATTAATGGAAAAAGAAATCCAAACCTACAGGGCCCAGTGGGAAAAGTGAATGACCCCCCCTTAAAACATTATAGCTCTATCCAAAGAAATTCTGGAACAAATGAGAAACAAAGTAAGTGAGATCTGACAGTCAGGAAAAGGTTATAAAGCCGTTTCTAAAACTTTGGGACTCCAGCGAACCACAGTGAGAGCCATTATCCACAAATGACACAAACATGGAACAGTGGTGAACCTTCCCAGGAGTGGCCAGCCAACCAGGGGTGAATCTAGCCTCTCTGCTACCTGAGGCGAACGGAAAAATGGCGCCCCCCCCCCCCCCGTAATAAAATCAGTACAAACAAATCTGGTTTACTCTTTACTAGCCTAACCTGACGCACATGGAAAATACATACACTTTTAAATAGGAATATATTTGAAACATCGATTTTTACACTTCTTCAGGGACTAAATGCCGCCTGAGGTGAAGTGATCAACTTGCTTCATTTTAAGTGTGCCCTTGGCCGGGGAACAGTGCTTACTGTAGCGCTTCTTCCCCGGCAGGCGTCCGTGTCGTACAGATGCGGCACACAGTTGCCACATGTATTACACACACGGACACGAATATCTCCAGTACCGTTTTTTCCGGTACCGGAAATATCAGGATGTGTGAAACCAGCCTAAAGCCACATTCACACGTTCAGTATTTGGTCAGTATTTTACCTCAGTATTTGTAAGCCAAATCGGGAGTGGGTGAGAGATCCAGAAGTGGTGACGTGTTTCTTTATACTCTTCCTCTGATTGTTACTCTCCTGGTTTTGGCTTACAAATACTGATGTAACATACTGAACATGTGAACGTGGCCTGATAGCGTGTTTCTGTTACTTTTGACTTCCCGCAAACAGCTGGAGAAGACCGCGACTCCCATCTGACCCGTAACGGACCGGGATCGCCCCTGGGTGAGTATAATATAACCTTTATTTCTCATCTTTCAGGTTACATTGGGGGCTTATCTACAGCATTACAGAATGCATTACAGAATGCTGGAGATAAGCCCCTGATGCCGGTGGCTGCAGCTCATATACGATTTTTGGGGTGACAGACGCCCTTTAAAAAGGTACTACTGTCCTCTCAGATCCTCAATATTAATCTGACCTGATAGCAAAATGACTATAGTTGCCCACAGGATATGTCCTCCACTTGCCCAAGTAAGTCACAATAACATGTATGGGTATAACATCCTTTTCTTATAAGCACCACTTATTTGTACCATATAAATAAGATCATGTATATACTATTCATCCTATGGGCAAATATAGTCATTTTGCTATCAGGTCAGATTAATATTGAATTCTAGCAAAATGAGTAACTAGTACCCATAGACCACCATATCACAAATCCCATAAAATTAGTAAAGTTTATTGAGAACAATTTAAAAACATTAATACAAAATGTAAATAGTTTCCAAAGAGGATCAATCCATGTCCCAGGTACAGTGGAAATTTAGTGCTCAACCATGTTAGTATATTTGTAAGAAAACATAAATCAACTAATACATAATTCTACAAAAACATCCTTTAAGGTAGTAACATATCCAGATCCCGGATGATGAGAATTCTATGTAAAGATAGTAAAAATACATCAGTGCTTACCCATGGTTTGTGTGCCACTGCCTGGGAACGCCCCGACGCGCGTTTCGCCCACGTGCTTTCTCAAGGGGAGTGACACTCCCCTTGAGAAAGCACGTGGGCGAAACGCGCGTCGGGGCGTTCCCAGGCAGTGGCACACAAACCATGGGTAAGCACTGATGTATTTTTACTATCTTTACATAGAATTCTCATCATCCGGGATCTGGATATGTTACTACCTTAAAGGATGTTTTTGTAGAATTATGTATTAGTTGATTTATGTTTTCTTACAAATATACTAACATGGTTGAGCACTAAATTTCCACTGTACCTGGGACATGGATTGATCCTCTTTGGAAACTATTTACATTTTGTATTAATGTTTTTAAATTGTTCTCAATAAACTTTACTAATTTTATGGGATTTGTGATATGGTGGTCTATGGGTACTAGTTACTCATTTTGCTAGAATTGTATATATTGTCCACCAGTCTACATTGATTGGGTAAAATTTGATGGAGAGGCAATAATGCGTATGCCTCTGGCTGAGTTTGGATATTTCTGCCTTTTGAGTTTGTATTTTGACAGATTAATATTGAGGATCTGAGAGGCCAGTAGTACCTTTTTAACACCCCCACACCCTTTTTCTGTTCGTTGGTTATAGGGAAAGGAAGAACAGAGAGAGAGAAAGAAAGGAGAGAGAGAAAGAAAGAAAGAAAGAAAGAAAGAAAGAAAGAAAGAACAGAGAGAGAGAGAAATGTTATGATCTGGTGGCCTAAGAGCAGCATGAGACGTACTCTGGAGAAGGTGGTACCTGTACTGACCGCAGACCCTGAACTTAACACCGCAACTAGAAGTAGCCGTGGAATGTACCTAGCGCTCCCTAGACATCTCGACACAGCCGGAGGACTAATTACCCCTAGAGATAGAAAAGGGAAAACTATCTTGCCTCAGAGAAAATCCCCAAAGGATAGACAGCCCCCCACAAATATTGACTGTGAGAGGAGAGGGAAAAAAACATACACAGACTGAAATGAGAATTTAGCAAAGGAGGCCACTTCTAGCTAAATAGAAAGGATAGGACAGAGTACTATGCGGTCAGTATTAAAACACTAGAAAATATCCACCACAGAAAATACAAAATCTCCACAGCTAACTAAAGATATGGAGGGTATATCTGCATCTCCAGAGATACCAGCTTGGCTAAACAAATCCTTATACAGACCAAGCTGGACAAGACAAAAACATGGAAAAGAACTGAACAATAAGGCCACAGCATGTGGACAGCAAAAATCAAGGCCAGAACTTATCTTTGTTGAAATGAACTTCAAAGCAGAAGAGAACAGGCAGGGATGTGAATCCTCCAGGAACAATGGACAACTGGCACTGACTAAAGGGTGAAGCAAGACTAAATAGCCCAGTCAAAATTGCAAAAAGTGAACACACCTGATAAATGCTGTGATTCAGAGACAGCAGCGCTACCACTTACAACCACCGGAGGGAGCCCAAGAGCAGAATTCACAACAGTACCCCCCCTTGAGGAGGGGTCACTGAACCCTCACCAGAGCCCTCAGGCCGATCCGGACGAGCCAAATGAAAGGCACGAACCAAATCATCAGCATGAACATCGGAGGCAACAACCCAAGAATTATCCTCCTGGCCATAACCCTTCCATTTGACAAGATACTGAAGCTTCCGCCTCAAAAAATGAGAATCCAAAATCTTCTCAACCACATACTCCAACTCCCCATCAATCAACACCGGGGCAGGAGGATCAACAGAGGGAACAACGGGCACCACATATTTCCGCAACAAAGATCTATGAAAAACATTATGGATGGAAAAAGAGGCTGGAAGGGCCAAACGAAAAGACACTGGATTGATAATCTCAGAAATCTTATAAGGGCCAATAAACCGAGGCTTAAACTTAGGGGAAGAAACCTTCATAGGGACATGACGGGAAGACAACCAGACCAAATCCCCAACCAGAAGCCGGGAACCAACACACCGACGACGGTTAGCAAAACGCTGAGCCCCCTCCTGAGACAACACCAAATTGTCAACAACATGAGCCCAAATTTGCTGCAACCTGTCAACCACAGAGTCCACCCCAGGACAATCAGAAGGCTCAACCTGCCCCGAAGAAAAACGAGGATGAAAACCAGAGTTACAAAAGAAGGGTGAAACCAAGGTAGCAGAACTAGCTCGATTATTAAGGGCAAACTCGGCCAATGGCAAGAAAGCCACCCAATCATCCTGATCAGCAGACACAAAGCATCTCAAATAAGTTTCCAAAGTCTGATTAGTTTGCTCGGTTTGGCCATTTGTCTGAGGATGAAATGCGGAAGAAAAAGACAAATCAATGCCCAGCCTAGCACAAAAGGCCCGCCAAAACCTAGAAACAAACTGGGAACCTGTATCGGACACAATATTCTCCGGAATGCCATGCAAACGAACCACATGCTGAAAAAACAACGGAACCAAATCAGAAGAGGAAGGCAACTTAGGCAAAGGTACCAAATGAACCATCTTAGAAAACCGGTCACAAACCACCCAGATAACTGACATCCTCTGGGAAACCGGAAGATCCGAAATAAAATCCATAAAAATATGCGTCCAAGGCCTCTCAGGGACCGGCAAAGGCAAAAGCAACCCACTAGCGCAGGAACAGCAAGGCTTGGCCCGCGCACAAGTTCCATAGGACTGCACAAAAGAACGCACATCCCGTGACAAAGAAGGCCACCAAAAGGACCTACCAACCAAATCTCTGGTACCAAAAATCCCAGGATGACCAGCTAACACAGAACAATGAACCTCCGAAATCACTTTACTAGTCCATCTGTCAGGATCAGGAACAAACAATTTCCCCACTGGACAGCGGTCAGGTTTATCAGCCTGAAATTCCTGAAGAACCCGTCGTAAATCAGGGGAGATGGCAGAAAGAATCACCCCTTCCTTCAGAATACCGACCGGCTCAAGAACCCCAGGAGAATCAGGCAAAAAGCTCCTAGAGAGGGCATCAGCCTTAACATTCTTAGAACTCGGAAGATACGAGACCACAAAATCAAAACGGGAGAAAAACAGGGACCATCGGGCCTGTCTAGGATTCAGCCGTTTGGCAGACTCGAGATAAATCAGATTCTTATGATCGGTCAAGACCACAATACGGTGCTTGGCCCCCTCAAGCCAATGTCGCCACTCCTCAAATGCCCACTTCATAGCCAACAACTCACGATTGCCGACATCATAATTGCGTTCCGCAGGCGAAAACTTTCGAGAAAAGAAGGCACACGGTTTCATCAAGGAACCATCAGAATTCCTCTGAGACAAAACGGTCCCTGCCCCAATCTCAGAAGCGTCAACCTCAACCTGAAAAGGAAGAGAAACATCCGGCTGACGCAACACAGGGGCAGAAGTAAATCGGCGTTTAAGCTCCTGAAAGGCAGAAACAGCCGCAGAGGACCAATTCGTCACATCAGCGCCTTTCTTCATCAAATCGGTCAGGGGTTTAACCACACTGGAGAAGTTGGCAATGAAACGGCAATAAAAATTAGCAAAGCCCAAAAATTTCTGAAGGCTCTTCACGGATGTGGGCTGGATCCAATCATGAATGGCCTGAACCTTAACCGGATCCATTTCTATAGATGAGGGAGAAAAAATGAAGCCCAAAAAAGAAATCTTCTGTACTCCAAAGAGGCACTTAGACCCCTTCACAAACAAGGCATTATCACGAAGGATCTGAAATACCATCCTGACTTGTTTCACATGAGACTCCCAATCATCTGAAAAAATCAAAATATCATCCAAATATACAATCATGAATTTATCAAGATAATTCCAAAATATATCATGCATGAAGGACTGAAACACAGATGGAGCATTAGAGAGTCCGAATGGCATCACAAGGTATTCAAAATGGCCTTCGGGCGTATTAAACGCAGTTTTCCATTCGTCACCCTGCTTAATACGAACAAGATTATATGCCCCTCGAAGGTCAATCTTAGTAAACCAACTAGCCCCCTTAATCCTAGCAAACAGATCAGAAAGCAAAGGGTATTGGAATTTGACTGTGATCTTATTCAAGAGGCGATAATCAATACAGGGTCTCAAGGAGCCATCTTTTTTGGCAACAAAAAAAAACCTGCTCCCAATGGTGAAGAAGATGGCCGAATATGCCCCTTCTCCAAGGACTCCTTAACATAGCTCCGCATGGCGGTATGTTCTGGCACAGACAGGTTGAAATGTCGGCCCTTAGGGAACTTACAGCCTGGAATCAAGTCAATAGCACAATCACAGTCCCTATGCGATGGAAGGGAACAAGACTTGGGCTCATTGAATACATCCTGGAAATCTGACAAAACCTCAGGAATTTCAGAAGAGGGGGAGGAGGCAATTGACATCAAAGGAACGTCACCATGAACCCCCTGACAACCCCAACTAGTCACAGACATAGATTTCCAATCTAATACCGGATTATGCACCTGTAACCATGGCAAACCCAGCACAATAGCATCATGCAAATTATGCAACACCAGAAAACGACAATCTTCCTGATGGGCTGGCGCCATGCACATGGTCAGCTGTGTCCAAAACTGAGGTTTATTTTTAGCCAACGGTGTAGCATTAATGCCCCTCAAAGGAATAGGACTCTGCAAAGGCTGCAAGGGGAAACCACAACGTCTGGCAAATTCTAAGTCCATTAAGTTTAGTGCGGCGCCTGAATCCATAAATGCCATGACAGAAAATGACGATAATGAGCAGATCAATGTCACTGATAACAGAAATTTAGGTTGTACAGTACTGATGGTAACAGAACTAGCGATTCTCTTGGTACGCTTAGGGCAATCAGAAATAACATGAGCAGAATCGCCGCAGTAAAAACACAACCTATTCTGACGTCTGAATCCTTGTCGTTCAGCTCTAGACACAATCCTATCACACTGCATAGGCTCAGGACTCCGCTCGGAAGACAATGCCATAGTGTGCACAACTCTGCGCTTGCGCAAGCGCCGATCAAGCTGAATGGCCAGAGACATAGAATCACTCAGAACAGCAGGCGTGGGGAACCCCACCATAACATCTTTAACGGATTCAGAAAGACCCTTTCTGAAGATTGCCGCCAAGGCATCCTCATTCCATTTAGTCAGTACAGACCATTTTCTAAACTTCTGGCAATATGATTCTGCCGCTTCTTGACCCTGAGACAGGGCCAGCAAGGTCTTCTCAGCATGATCCACTGAATTAGGTTCGTCATACAATAACCCAAGCGCCTGAAAAAAGGTGTCTACATTAAGCAAAGCCGGATTCCCAGGTTCCAGGGCAAATGCCCAATCCTGGGGGTCACCACGCAGCAGAGATATAACAATTTTAACCTGCTGGATGGGATCACTAGAGGAACGGAGTTTCAGAGCAAAAAACAGTTTATAGTTATTTTTAAAGCTCAGAAATTTGGACCTATCCCCAAAAAACAAATCAGGAGTTGGAATTCTAGGCTCTAAAACCGGAGTCTGAACGATATAATCGGAAATACCCTGTACTCTAGCAGCAAGTTGATCCACACGAGAAGCCAATCCCTGAACATCCATGCCAGCGCCAAACTCCTGAGCCACCCAGAGGTAAAGAGGGAAAAAAAAACACAACAGACTACAGAAAAAAAAATGGCTCAGCACTTTCCTTCCCTTCTTCTGAGATGCGGTTAACTCATTGTTGGCCAGTTGTACTGTTATGATCTGGTGGCCTAAGAGCAGCATAAGACGTACTCTGGAGAAGGTGGTACCTGTACTGACCGCAGACCCTGAACCTAACACCGCAACTAGAAGTAGCCGTGGAATGTACCTAGCACTCCCTGGACATCTCGACACAGCCGGAGGACTAATTACCCCTAGAGATAGAAAAGGGAAAACTATCTTGCCTCAGAGAAAATCCCCAAAGGATAGACAGCCCCCACAAATATTGACTGTGAGAGGAGAGGGAAAAAACATACACAGACTGAAATGAGAATTTAGCAAAGGAGGCCACTTCTAGCTAAATAGAAAGGACAGGACAGAGTACTATGCGGTCAGTATTAAAACACTAGAAAATATCCACCACAGAAAATACAAAATCTCCACAGCTAACTAAAGATATGGAGGGTATATCTGCATCTCCAGAGATACCAGGTTGGCTAAACAAATCCTTATAGAGACCAAGCTGGACAAGACAAAAACATGGAAAAGAACTGAACAATAAGGCCACAGCATGTGGACAGCAAAAATCAAGGCCAGAACTTATCTTTGTTGAAATGAACTGCAAAGCAGAAGAGACCAGGCAGGGATGTGAATCCTCCAGGAACAATGGACAACTGGCACTGACTAAAGGGTGAAGCAAGACTAAATAGCCCAGTCGAAATTGCAAAAAGTGAACACACCTGATAAATGCTGCGATTCAGAGACAGCAGCGCTACCACTTACAACCACCGGAGGGAGCCCAAGAGCAGAATTCACAACAGAGAAAGAAAGAAAGAAAGAAAGAAAGAAAGAAAGAAAGAAAGAAAGAAAGAAAGAAAGAAAGAAAGAAAGAAAGAAAGAGAACAGAGAGAGAAAGAAGATGGGGAAAGAAAACAAAGAAAAGAAAGAAAGAAAGAAAGAAAGAAAGAAAGAAAGAAAGAAAGAAAGAAAGAAAGAAAGAAAGAAAGAAAGAGGGAAAGAGAAAGAAAAAGAAGGAAGGGAAAATAAGAACAGAGAGAGAGAAAGGAAGAAAGAAAGAAAGAAAAAGAAAGAAAGAAAGAAAGAAAGAAAGAAAGAAAGAAAGAAAGAAAGAAAGAAAGAAAGAAAGAAAGAAAGAACGGGGAGAGAAAGAAAGAAAGAAAGAAAGAAAGAACAGAGAAAAAAGAAAGGAGAGAGAAAAAAAGATTAGAGAGGGAAATAAAGAACACAGAGAAAGAAAGAACAGAGAGAGAAAGAAAGAACAGAGAGAAATAAAAAAAAGATTAGAGAGGGAAAGAAAGAACAGAGAGAGAAAGAAAAAAAGATTAGAGAGGGAAAGAAAGAACACACAGAGAGAGAAAGAAAGATTCTATAAAGATACTATAGCGGCCCGGCTCCCATTGTAATGCCCATCTGAGCATCCCGCTGCAGGACATATCATGATCCGCTCACATGGCCGGCATCCCCGATTCCAAGGCGATCCCGCTGTCCACGCTGTCGGAGAAGGACACGGTGATGGATCTGAAGCATTCCCTGAAGCATTCCGTCACAATCTCCTCCCGAAATTACATCATTTCCAGTCAGCTTCCAGCACGTCACTTCCGGTGGAACGTCACATGCGAGTTTTAAACTGCTCCTCGGGGCTCCGCCGCGTACTCCTTTGTCCACAGGAAAAGTAAGCACCCGGCCGGGACAGCCTCTCAAAATTGGGACAGTCCCGCTGGATCCGGGACGGTTTGGAGGTATGAAATTTGCTCTCCCACCATACACCGACATTGTACATGCACGGCTCCACACACCACATACACACATGGTTCTGCTTTGTATGCGGCTCCGCTCCATACACCAAGTACACACACGGCGCTGCTCCATACACCTCGTACACACATGGCTCCGCTCCATACACCAAGTACACACACAGCTCTGCTCCATACACCAAGTACACACACGGCACCGCTCCATACACCTCGTACACACGCGGCTCTGCTCTGTACACCTCGTACACACGCGGCTCTGCTCTGTACACCTCGTACACACACGGCTCTGCTCCGTACACCTCGTACACACACGGCTCCGCTCCGTACACCTCGTACACACGCGGCTCTGCTCTGTACACCTCGTACACACACGGCTCTGCTCCGTACACCTCGTACACACACGGCTCTGCTCCGTACACCTTGTACACACACGGCTCCGCACACCTCGTACACACACGGCTCTGCTCTGTACACCTCGTACACACGCGGCTCTGCTCTGTACACCTCGTACACACGCGGCTCTGCTCTGTACACCTAGTACACACGCGGCTCTGCTCTGTACACCTCGTACACACACGGCTCTGCTCCGTACACCTCGTACACACACGGCTCCGCTCCGTACACCTCGTACACACGCGGCTCTGCTCTGTACACCTCGTACACACACGGCTCTGCTCCGTACACCTCGTACACACACGGCTCTGCTCCGTACACCTTGTACACACATGGCTCCGCACACCTCGTACACACACGGCTCTGCTCCATACAACAAGTACACACACAGCTCCATGTCATACACCAAGTACACACACGGCTCCGCTCCGTACACCTCGCACACACGCGCCTCCGTTCAGTACACCTCGTACACACGGCTCCGCTCCGTACACCTCGTACACACATGGCTCTGCTCTGTACACCTCGTACACACACAGCTCCGCTCCGTACACCTCGTACACACATGGCTCCACTCCGTACACCTCATACACACACGGCTCCGCTCCGTACACACATGACTCTAATCCGCACACATCGTACACACATGGCTCTGCTCCGAACACCTTGCACACACGCGCCTCCGCTCGGTACACCTCGTACACACGGCTCCGCTCCGTACACCTCGTACACACGGCTCCGCTCCGTACACCTCGTACACACATGGCTCCGCTCCGTACACCTCGTACACACACGGCTCCACTCCGTACACCTCGTACACACATGACTCCACTCCGTACACCTCATACACACACGGCTCCGCTCCGTACACACATGACTCTAATCCGCACACATCGTACACACATGGCTCTGCTCCGAACACCTTGCACACACGCGCCTCCGCTCGGTACACCTCGTACACACGGCTCCGCTCCGTACACCTCGTACACACGGCTCCGCTCCGTACACCTCGTACACACACGGCTCCGCTCCGTACACCTCGTACACACATGGCTCCGCTCCGTACACCTCGTACACACACGGCTCCACTCCGTACACCTCGTACACACATGGCTCCACTCCGTACACCTCGTACACACATGGCTCTGCTCCGCACACATCGTACACACACGGCTCTGCTCCGCACACATCGTACACACACGGCTCTGCACCGTACACACATGGCTCTAATCCGCACACATCGTACACACATGGCTCTGCTCCGTATACCTTGTACACACACGGCTCTGCTACATCCACCCTGCAAACCCCTCCTGACCCCACACATCAACTTCCCCTCATCCAGCACCATGACAATCACCACAGCAGAGTCCTGCATACATGAGGACCCTGATCATGTGACCGCTGACTCCTCCCCTCCTGTGACCTCATCACAGGTCCTGTGTGCACAGAGCAGCCATCCATGAGCAACCCGAGGAGATGCATGGAGAAGAGCGACTTCAGCGTCAGAACCTGTGATGATGTCACCTTGAGTTGGGGAGGGCTGGATGAGGAGATCCAGGACGGAGCCCCGAATAGACTCAATAGTGTAGTGTAGTAACTGAACATGCGTCTCCGACGCAAATCCAGTTACTACACCGACAGAATCTGCCGCCCAAGCCAAAGAGCTCAACTCCCCTCATGGTAGCGGCGTCGTTGCAGCCGACCAAACCTACCCAAAGAGTGCAGTCATGACTCATCCTAGAGGTCACAAAAGACCCCACAACTTTCTTTCTTTCTTTCTTTCTTTCTTTCAACTTGATTGAATCTCTTCAAATATTCTTCACTTGAACCCTTTAGGGGTTATGTTTTTTTGGACTAAGTCCTTGTATTTTGTACCATCTTGGAACATATATTGTCAGCACGTTTTCAATAAATTCACAAATTATGGCATCACTTCTCTTTGATTTCTATACAGTTCAGGGACTGTTGGTTGGGCTCATTTTGGAAACGCTATGTCTATGCCTGCACATTGGGCACAGGAATACCGTGCTAGTAGTTTAGTTTCATAATTGTCTGGCTCTGGAAGTCTCCTTTCTGCGTCAACCATGATACAGCCCCTTGGGGTCATTTTTGGAAACACTATGTCTATGCCTGCACATTGGGCACTGAAACTACCCTGCTAGTAGTCTAGTTTCATAATTGTCTGGCTCTTGAGGCCTCCTTCAAGCGTCAACCATGATACAGCCCCTAGGGCTAATATTTTGAAGACACTATGCCTGCACAATGTGCAGTGGCAGTGGAACAACAAGGACAGTAGTCCAACCTTTAGAATTGTGAACCCCTTGTGATGATGATGGATGGCTTCTTCCTGTGTTAACCAACACACAGCTTTTTACCTCCTGCTTTTAAACAATCATTCACCCATTTCAGCCTTTTCCTCAGGCCCCCAGACTGCTTTGGAGGGTCCAGCATAAAATTACTCGCATTTCCCAATGACTTGCATTGGACTCACTACTTGTTACGAATACCCGAGTATTAAGACCTACTAGTTATGAGTATAGCGAGTCTGAATATTTCACTACTCGCTCATCCCTAGCCATACAATGACGCTGTCGGCTGAAATATGGAAAAATTATAGCTCTCAAAATATGGTGAAGCAGAAACTAGTTTTCGCAATAAAAAGCATCTTTTTGTGTGTGACAACAGCCAAACATAAAAATCCAATATAAATCTGGTATCACTGTAATCGCTCCAACCCAAACAACAAAGTCACTTAATCACTTATACCGCATGAGGAACGGTTTAAAAAATAAATAAAGCCAATTCTTCACATGATGTTTTCCATTCTGCCTCCCAAAGATCACAGTAAGGCTTGGCGCACATTTATCCTGCCCTCTGCACTGAGCGCTCACACCAGGGTTTCTGTGTAAATCATTGAGATAGGTGATTCAGATGGAACCTCTGGCAGAAGATTCCCTATAACGAGGCAGATGGAGGCACTGTGGACGCCATTTGACCTGTGATCCAGCGGTGTCCGTCTATTTAGGATTGCATAAAAGTGCCACAGTTTTGTGCACTTCTGAAAAGAAGGACACCACTAAACAGAAGCCAGACGGAGTCCAGAGTAACTCTGCTGCCTCATTATAGTGAATGAATCCATTGGGGGTTTCATCTGTCACAGCGCAGCAGTGATGTCACTGCTGTGCTGCGCTCTCACTGTACGCCGGCACTCAGAGCAGGAAGCAGACGGCAAGGGACCTGACGGACACCGAAAGGCGAGTATGTACTGTTTGTTTTTTTTGGTAACCAGGGTAAACATCGGGTTACTAAGCGCGGCCCTGCGCTTAGTAACCCGATGTTTACCCTGGTTACCAGTGAAGACATCGCTGGATCGGTGTCACACACACCGATTCAGCGATGTCAGCGGGACCTCAACGACCAAAAAAAGGTCCAGGCCATTCCGACATGACCAGCGATCTCACAGCAGGGGCCTGATCGCTGGTACGTGTCACACATAGCGAGATCGCTACTGAGGTCGCTGTTGCGTCACAAAACTAGTGACTCAGCAGCGATCTCGCTAGCGATCTCGCTATGTGAGACGGGGCCTTTAGACCGAGTTCAGATGGATTTATTTCATGGTCTGTATACAGTGCTCAAACTGACAAGGGGGCTCCCAACCTAAACTTACAGCCTCATAGACCTGTGATCAGTCAGGCAACCGTGTGACGCCCATGTGTCACATCAGTATCACACGCAGTGACGCCTGAGAAAAGCCGTTACAATTTGCACTATTCTCAGGCGCCAGATGCTGAAGACAGCTCACATAATTGTCGCCTGCTCTCCTTGTGATCAACGTGAGCAGGGGACAATGTTGGGAGTTGTATTCAGCCCCCGCTCTCTACACGCCGTAATCCTTCTGTGCTACATTTGCTCATCTGCATGAGTGATGGCCTGAGGCGACCCGTTATGGTGAAGAAAAGGTGAGAATGACTCACTGCAGTGAGAGTGGGCCCATGAACTATGCTGACCTCAGTGACACCATCCCAGTTCACCGAGCAAATGTCGCACAGATGGATTACGGCTTTGGACACTATGGATTCTTTCATCTTCAGACAAATTGTTTTTTTGTTGTTTTTTACAAGTGACAATGGCTTCAGGAGATTAGGCATTAAGGGGAGTATAATGTGTTTTTTTTTATTTTATTCTTTATTTTACACTCGATGGAGACAGCGAGGGCTGAATACACCTCTCAACATTGTCCCCTGCTCATGCTGATCTCAGGGGATAATGACGAGCGCTGCCTCCGCAGCCAGCACTGGGGATCAGCGTGAACAGTCCCACTGATTCCCAGGTGCCGGTACGTGTCACACTGATGACACACGGATGTCATCCATGTGTCATCAGTGCATACGTGTGCAGGAAGTTTTGCCACCCGTGCTGCTGATAAAAACGGACATGTCAAAATATTTGCCCATGGACACACTGACATGTACGCAGACCTATTTACAAGAATGGATCTACTACACTACGTGTGTAAGTTTCTCAGATATGTGTGAAAACTATAACCACACGTACCAGATACACTGACACGTGAATGGGGCCTAAAGATGATAGCCTTGTCAGAACGTTTGTCTGTTTGTGACCTAGTCTTTGCTAGTATACACTCCCGTATTTGGCCACAGATTTATGGACATTGCTCATAAGATGATTAAATTACTTCAAAGGAGCACTTGTCAGGCTTCTACAATGCCCAAGAAAGCTGCAGAGATCAATTACAGGAGTGAATTGCATGCAAACAGTGCTAAAACACCCCAGTCCTGGAAAGTCCAACTCAAGCAGCCGCTGCCAAAAAAGCTTCTAAACAAATCAGTGGTGATTGCTGGAGTTTATACCATAATCAGGCTTCAAAAAATAATCATTCTTTAATGCAATTGAAAACATATTCTGTCTGTTATTTTAAACTCTTATTTTTCCTTTAAGAAGAGAAGAAAATAAAACATAAAAGCTACAAGTTCAAATTGCTGCAGTGCGAGAGGTGGTAAAATCTGTTCAGCAATCTGAATGTCATTAAGCTGCGGGTTCATGGTGGCCCTGGTCTAATGTACGGGGTTGTTCATTAACCAGTTGTTACTCCTAGACTGAATAAAACCCTTTAAGGTTGGCTGAAACCGACTCTGCTCCAAAATCAACATCAAAGACAATTCATGTAATCTGCGAAAAAAGTTTTCTATTGAATTTGATGGGAAAACACACCTACAGTATAGGTCAGATAGTGCTGTTTTGTTCCATGTTTCTAGAGGTATTTTTGCCTGACAAAAAGTGTTTTATGTGGTTTTTGCCAGTAAGATTTTATGTGGTGTTTAGCCAGAGAAATCCACCCACGTAAATTGGGAACCTACCTTGAGGACACGTTCACATGGAGTTGGTGGATAAATATGATGTTGTTTTCAAGAGAAATCTAAGAATCCATGTTTTTTTTTTTAGTTTTGGAAGATTTGTTTCACAGGGTTAAAAAGATTACAGTATATTTCCTGGCGTTTTAAGCAGCCTCCTCACCGGACAGTGTCAATCTTTGTACAGATTTCTCAACAGATCTGCGTGAAAAAAGTGAAACATTTTTTCCTGTGGCGAGGTTTTCATAACATTGTCAGAAAAGAACTGACTGTATGAACAGCAATGTGGATTTCCCTTTTAAATGAGTATTTTATCCACATAAAAAAACGCTGCATGAACGTACTTTTAGGCCACATTCACATGTTCAGTATTTAGTCAGTTTTTTACATCAGTATTTGTAAGCCAAAACCAGGAGTGGAACAATCAGAAGAAAAGTATAATAGAAACATATGCACCACTTCTGTATTTATCACCCACTCCTGGTTTTGGCTTACAAATACTGATGTAAAATACTGACCAAATACTGAACGTGCACATGATGTCTTTTCGTTACTCGGACGCATTCGCTCTTCGCCAGCCATTACACTGGCTGCCCATTCATTACAGGATACAATTCAAAGTACTTGTTCTCACCCACAAAGCTCTCCACAGTGCGGCACCGCCTTACATCTCCTCCTTCATTTCGGTTTATCGGCCTCGCCGACCGCTGCGCTCTGCAAATGACTTTCGACTAACCTCTGCACTAATCCATACCTCCCACTCCTGACTCCAAGACTTCTCCCATGCTGCGCCAATCCTCTGGAATGCTCTACCCCAAGATATAAGGACCATCCACAATTTGTATAGTTTTAGGCGCTCGCTCAAAACTCATTTGCTCAGAGCGGCCTATCACGTTCACTAACCAAAGTCATTTTATGTTTGTGTGTGTGTGTAGCCCATTCACTATCTCCATCTACCCCCCACCCCCTGAAGATGGCTGGACCATCATTGTAAATACATCATTGTAAATACACACCTGTACTTTGTATCTCCCCCACCTCATTGTAGATTGTAAGCTCTCACGAGCAGGGTCGTCGTATTGTGCTTTAATTATTGTATTGTTAACGTTTTTATTTATGACTGTTGTGTTTAAAACTGTTAAACCGTAAAGCGCTGCGGAATATGTTGGCGCTATATAAATAAAGATTATTATTATTATTATTATTATTATTTTAGACCCTGATGCTTTTCCTTAGTTTTTCAAGCAGAAGACACTTCAGGAAAACACAGGTGATGTTTTCTTGTAGCACCTTTTTTCGTGTCTTTTGCGTAATTTAATTTTGGTTCTGATCTTGTTTTTTTTTTAGACATAATGTATACAATATTGAGTGGCTTCCAAGTATAAACCACCTGAAAAATTGTTAGATTAGTTCTTTTAATCACTTTATGGCTTTAGAAACCTGAAGCAGTTAAAAGAAGCTTTAAAGATTGAACATCTGTATACGTCGTTTTTTACATTGCAATGCATATTTTCATTCTTTTTAGCATTGTGGAAGAGTTTTTTTTAAGGGGGCTTTGGAATGTAACTGCCTGCAGAAGAAATAGTGTGCACATACCCTAAAGAGAATGAATTTATTAAGTGGCCATTTTGTAACTCTAGCGGAATATTCACATGTGGCAGATTTCTTGGAAAATTACGGAGACTTAGGGTACCGTCTCACAGTGGCACTTTTGTCGCTACGACGGTATGATCCGTGACGTTCCAGCGATATCCATACGATATCGCTGTGTCTGACACGCAGCAGCGATCAGGGACCCCGCTGAGAATCGTACGTCGTAGCAGATCGTTTGGAACTTTATTTCGTCGCTGGATCTCCCGCTGTCATCGCTGGATCGGTGTGTGTGACACCGATCCAGTGATGCGTTCGCTTGTAACCAGGGTAAACATCGGGTTACTAAGCGCAGGGCCGCGCTTAGTAACCCAATGTTTACCCTGGTTACCATCGTAAATGTAAAAAAAACCAAACCGTACATACTCACATTCCGGTGTCCGTCAGGTCCCTAGCCGTCTGCTTCCCGCACTGACTGACTGCCGGCCGGAAAGTAAAAGCAGAGCACAGTGGTGGTAACCAGGGTAAACATCGGGTTACTAAGCGCGGCCCTGCGCTTAGTAACCCAATGTTTACCCTGGTTACCCGGGGACTTCGGCATCGTTGGTCGCTGGAGAGCTGTCTCTCCAGCGACCGCACAACGACTTACCAACGATCACGGCCAGGTCGTATCGCTGGTCGTGATCGTTGGTAAATCGTTTTGTGTAACGGTACCCTAATAGTTTGGCTTATCTGAATGTGTTTGTTTGTCAGCCCAAGCATGGATTTTCCCCATTGATATGAATGCACGCACACAAAGAGAAAAAATTAATGTTCAACACCTATTAGAAGAAAAAATGGTAATTATTAGATGTTTGATGAAACTCACCTTTCTGGGTTATGCGTGAACCATTACACACCACCCATAACATTGGAACAAACATACAACGTGTTTTGGAGACAAACTGTTCTGTTTGGTTAAAACACCAATTTTTACCTCACAGAGGGGGCATTACATCCCCAAAATGAGTTTTATGTTTATTATCTGTAATAAAGAAGCTTTCTCATGACCATCATCAGATATCTTCTACATTGGATACCGCAACTACCAGGCGATGCCTGTTTTTGTTCACCTACCCATTGTTCCATTGAGATAAATGGGAAAGTATTCCTAAGGTTACTTCACATCGCGATGAAGCATCTCTGTTTACCTTGGCTGACCATGGGCTTCTTGACCCAAATGAATGTATGCGTTTGCTGAACGTGTATGCTTGTTCATCGGGTGACAGGATTATTACAGCTGACATGAAATTCCTAAGTGGAAAATGAGAAAAAACAGCACCAAACAACTTAAAACATACCTTTTCAAGATTACTCAGTGGACCAGCAGTGTACAGCTTGCAAAATCCCAGGTGTAACACCTGAAACGATCAGAGTCATACAAAGTACAGGCCAAGGATCAGACACTTCAACGGGTCAGAAACGGCCATCATCCTCCACTGCTCCTGGTCCCCTGCATCCATGTACTACTTGCATTGAATAAAGAAAGGATTATTTTATTGCATCATGGAGAGCCACCTATTTTTTTCTCCTTGGCCTAAAATGTGTTAGTGGCAGCACATTGCCCTTGTAAACAGGTAATACACTGCCGATAACATGTTGCTGTATATACGGACACAATGATCCCTATCATGGCTTGCTGCCCTCGTAAATGGGCCAACAAATGGCCAACAATCATCTGGATACAGTAAATCGGTGATCATGTAATAGCCAGATATTGGTAGTATAAATACTCTGAATGCTTCTATGTAATGGCACAATACGTTAGCATTTGGGGCCCCACTTTAAATTTCATCCAAGGTCATACTTTATCTAAAACTGGCACCTCCATACAGTGTCCATCAGATTATTTATTGCAACCCAATAAGTCCTCTCTGTTTTGTACTCCATATCTGCACATGCTCCAAGCACTGCTGTGTGCATGAGGTATATTCACACACTGCAGATTTGTTACAGAAATATCCAAATCGGACCCCCTCGTGTCAAGCACATGGATTTCTGTGAGTTTTATTCAGAGGAATTGCAGAACTTTCTACAAGAAATTTGCCTTCCGTGAATCCACCCTAAATGAAAAAGCCCAGGCTATATCTGGTGATTTAAACTAACAATAAGACATCTGGGATGGCTGACCAGCAACACGAAAACCACACACCACTCATCTGGTTTATACACTTTGCACATGTCTTCACTAACTAAAAAGCAAGAGGACAGAATCCATCAACAAGTCAAGTCAAGTCAATGAACTACCGTATTCTTGTTGGTATACAAATTTTTAGCATTCAATAATACACAGAGGAGTTTCATTTAGTAGAAAAATAACTGAATAAAAGTTCGTAAAAAATGTATCAAGTTGTAAAATATTACCGAAATTATACCAAAATATTCTGGGCCTATAGTAAAGGTCGTTGGGCAAAATTAAAATGTAATATTAAGAAATACCAAACAAGATATTGCAGACAAAATTGACAACAAATCAAATCACTTCAATTGTGTTTGAATTTTTATAAGAAAATTAAAAACAATGATCTGAATGGTTGTTGAGAACACCAACTCCAGCTCCTTTCAGCTCTGAGGATGCACATTCAGCTGAAATGCATTGCCGCGCAGAGACCCGCCAGGTCCCTGCACCGGAATACACGCTGCCGGCAAATCAGAGGCCAGCAGCTGACATCAGCGTGCCAGTCACTGGCTGTGCATGGCAGTGATATCATGCGCTGACAATGACTTGCATACTGTAGTCAGCTGTCAGCTACAAAAGAGGATGCCATGTGGCGTAGAAGCGGAGGAAAGTGAGTAGAATCTCTTTTTTATGTTTTAAAGAACAGCAGCAGAATGGGGGACATATACAGCTCTGGTAAAATATTAAGAGACCTCTGCAAAATTTTCAGTTTATCTGATATGTCTCTTTATAGGTATATTTTTGAGTAAAATGTAAATTGTTCTTTTAGTCTATAAACTTCTGACAACATGTCTCTGAAGTTCCAAGCAATAAATTTGGGGGTTTTTTTCTGAAAAGGAGAAATGGTCAAAATTAAAAAAAAAACAGTGCTTTCAGACCTCAAATAATGCAAAGAAAACAAGTTCATAATAATTTAGAAATAACAATATTAATGTTTTAACTCCAGAAGAGTTCAGAAATCAATATTCTGTGGAATAACCAAGATTTTTAATCACAGCTTTCATGCGTCTTGGCATGCTTTCCACCAGTCTTTCACACTGCTTCTGGTGCAAAAATGTAAGCAGTTCTTCTTTGTTTGATGGCTTGTGACCATCCATCATCCTCTTGATTACAGTCCAGAGGTTTTCAATGGGGTTCAGGTCTGAGTTTTGATGTGGTAGTCTCTTCATTTTTGCCAGAGCTGTGATCCTGTGTTACCAGGATGGGGACCTGTATATTAGGATGGAGGACATATTTACCAGGATCGGGTACATGTGTATCAGGATGGGGGACATATATACCAAGAAGAGGCCCAGGATGGGGGTAATATATACCAGAAGAAGGC
The DNA here is from genome assembly GCF_051348905.1 of Ranitomeya variabilis. Classification (NCBI taxonomy): domain Eukaryota; kingdom Metazoa; phylum Chordata; class Amphibia; order Anura; family Dendrobatidae; genus Ranitomeya; species Ranitomeya variabilis. Next base: position 70,484,792 of record NC_135233.1, read on the forward strand.
CCAGAATAGGAGACATACATGTCAGGAAGTGGCGCAGGATGGGAGACATATATACCAAGAAGGGGCCCTGGATAGGGGACATATATAACAGGATGGGGGACATATATACCAGGATAGGCCCAAGATGAGGGGCATACATACCAGGGTGGGCCTATATATGCTCATGATAGGGGACATACAGTGGGGCAAAAAAGTATTTAGTCAATCAGCAATAGTGCAAGTTCCACCACTTAAAAAGATGAGAGGCGTCTGTAATTTACATCATAGGTAGACCTCAACTATGGGAGACAAACTGAGACAAAAAAATCCAGAAAATCACATTGTCTGTTTTTTTATCATTTTATTTGCATTTTATGGTGGAAAATAAGTATTTGGTCAGAAACAAAATTTCATCTCAATACTTTGTAATATATCCTTTGTTGGCAATGACAGAGGTCAAACGTTTTCTGTAAGTCTTCACAAGGTTGCCACACACTGTTGTTGGTATTTTGGCCCATTCCTCCATGCAGATCTCCTCTAGAGCAGTGATGTTTTTGGCTTTTCGCTTGGCAACACGGACTTTCAACTCCCTCCAAAGGTTTTCTATAGGGTTGAGATCTGGAGACTGGCTAGGCCACTCCAGGACCTTGAAATGCTTCTTACGAAGCCACTCCTTCGTTGCCCTGGCGGTGTGCTTTGGATTGTTGTCACGTTGAAAGACCCAGCCACGTTTCAACTTCAATGCCCTTGCTGATGGAAGGAGGTTTGCACTCAAAATCTCACGATACATGGCCCCATTCATTCTTTCATGTACCCGGATCAGTCGTCCTGGCCCCTTTGCAGAGAAACAGCCCCAAAGCATGATGTTTCCACCACCATGCTTTACAGTAGGTATGGTGTTTGATGGATGCAACTCAGTATTCTTTTTCCTCCAAACACGACAAGTTGTGTTTCTACCAAACAGTTCCAGTTTGGTTTCATCAGACCATAGGACATTCTCCCAAAACTCCTCTGGATCATCCAAATGCTCTCTAGCAAACTTCAGAAGGGCCCGGACATGTACTGGCTTAAGCAGTGGGACACGTCTGGCACTGCAGGATCTGAGTCCATGGTGGCGTAGTGTGTTACTTATGGTAGGCCTTGTTACATTGGTCCCAGCTCTCTGCAGTTCATTCACTAGGTCCCCCCGCGTGGTTCTGGGATTTTTGCTCACCGTTCTTGTGATCATTCTGACCCCACGGGGTGGGATTTTGCGTGGAGCCCCAGATCGAGGGAGATTATCAGTGGTCTTGTATGTCTTCCATTTTCTAATTATTGCTCCCACTGTTGATTTCTTCACTCCAAGCTGGTTGGCTTTTGCAGATTCAGTCTTCCCAGCCTGGTGCAGGGCTACAATTTTGTTTCTGGTGTCCTTTGACAGCTCTTTGGTCTTCACCATAGTGGAGTTTGAAGTCAGACTGTTTGAGGGTGTGCACAGGTGTCTTTTTATACTGATAACAAGTTTAAACAGGTGCCATTACTACAGGTAATGAGTGGAGGAAAGAGGAGACTCTTAAAGAAGAAGTTACAGGTCTGTGAGAGCCAGAAATCTTGATTGTTTGTTTCTGACCAAATACTTATTTTCCACCATAAAATGCAAATAAAATGATAAAAAAACAGACAATGTGATTTTCTGGATTTTTTTTTCTCAGTTTGTCTCCCATAGTTGAGGTCTACCTATGATGTAAATTACAGACGCCTCTCATCTTTTTAAGTGGTGGAACTTGCACTATTGCTGACTGACTAAATACTTTTTTGCCCCACTGTATATACCAGTATGGAATGCTGGAACATGTTACCAAGATGGGGGACATACATATGAGGATGGGGGACATATATAAAAGGAAGGGGCCCATGATGCTACATAACGGGAGGGGTGTCACGTATGTCCTTATAGGATTTAGAGTGCTACAACGGCCAATACATCAGACCAACTTGGAGGTGGGGCCCCAGGTTCAAATTTTGCACCAGGACACATCAGACTAGTTACACAACTGCAACATGTTTTGTCATTGGGGAAATCTTCTAACAAAAAGTTGAAAACTTCTTTTAAATGTATTATCTAGCAATTATCGCTACAATCATAGCTTTCTATTAAAGCAAAGATGTCCAATTTGGATCAATTTGTTACAATTTCTGATGTCTGTTGATATACTTATTGATCTCATATTGAATAAATATCCAACTACCTACAGTATGTTATAGGCAATAAATCTTTATTTCTATGTGAGTAATTCGAAAAATCAGACATATTCCATAAATATATGAACAAGTGGCAATATAAGATTAACAAGGTAACATTCTTCTTTTGACTAAAGAAAGATTTAAACCCAAAACATGTACTATGTATATAAATGCATGCAGTCCTTCTCTTAATGTTAAGTATAAATGTCATGTGTCATAGGTCAGGGAGTAAAATGCATTATACTGCAACTAACCATGTGGCAAAATAAATTGAAACCGCTCACAGTATAAGGATGATTAATGATGTAAACTGCTGAACCATAGTTGCAGAGTTCGACATGCTGGTGTTTGTAATTCTTCATCTCTCATTTCCTTCTTTTCATAGAAAATCAATTGATCTTCCCTCTGGGGAATCATGTTCAACATCAGCTTAGCAAAAAGGCCTCTCATTAGAAAATTTCAGATCATTTACAAGTGGATGTTACAGATTTCACATGGGAGAGTCTTGTCTGTCACAAAACAGTGACTTGTAGGCCAGCATATAAATATATACAGGAGATTAAATAAGTATTAAACACATCACCAATTTTCAATATATACATAAAGGCGCTATTGACATAAAATTATGAAATTCTCATCAGATATCAGTAACAACCCATCCAATCCACACAGGCAAAGAAATCAAACCATAGATATCTATAAATTAAGTTATGAGAAATCACACAGAGAAAAAATATTGAACACGCTTAATAAAATGAACGTGATACTTTGTGTAAAAGCCTATGTTAATGATGACAGCTGGAAGATGCCTTCTGTATAGAGAAACTAGTCACATGCATTGCTCAGGTATGATTTTGGCCCATTCTTCCACACAAACACTCTTCAAATTCCGAAGGTCTGTGAGCTCTGAGCTTTAGTTCCTTCCATAAATCTTCTATTGGATTCAGGCAGTAGCGTAGCTACCGGGGGGGCAGAGGGGGCCATCACCCTGGGCTCGATGCTCAGAGTGGGCCCACCGAGAGCTACGCTACTGTAGCTGTATCAGAGCACTCAGAGCAGGAAAATTTGATCTCACTGCTCTGCCGCTATGGGGCCCCTGAGCAGGCAGGGGGGCTTGGTGCCAGCAGTGGGCCCCCACCCATCACTGCAAGGTCAGCTGTATTGGCATTTAGCTGATACAGCTGACAGCATTGATGAGAGAAGGAGCTCTACGCTCCTTCTCCCATCATCCCCCATCAGCATCTGACATCACCGACGCTGACACTGACAGTGTGTTAATTATTGTTTTTTATGGGGGCTGCCTTATACTACAGGGTCTGCCTATGGGGATGCTGCCTATGGGGATGCTGCCTTATACTACAGGGTCTGCCTATGGGAGTGCTGCCTTATACTGCAGGGTCTGCTTATAGGGTGCTGTTTTATACTACAAGGTGTGCCTATGGGGGTGCTGCCTTATACTACAGGGTCTCACTATGGGGGTGCTGCCTTAAACTACAGGGTCTGCCTATGGTGGTGCTGCCTTATACTACAGGGTCTGCCTTCTGGGGTGCTGCCTTATACTACAGGGTCTGCCTATGGGGGTGCTGTCTTATACTACAAGGTCTGCCTATTGGGGTGCTGCCTTATACTACAGGGTCTGCCTATGGGGTGATGCCTTATGCTACAGGGTCTGCCTATGGGGGTGCTGTCTTATACTACAGAGTCTGCCTGTGGGGGTGCTGCCTTATACTACAGAGTCTGCCTATGGGGGTGCTGCCTTATACTGCAGGGTCTGCCTATGGGGTGCTGCTTTTTACTACAGGGTCTGCCTATGGGGTGGTTGTTGTGAATTCCGTTCTCGACCTCCCTCCTGTGGTCATGAATGGTACTTCGGTGAGTTCTGTCCATGGACTCCCTCTGGTGGCTGTGAGTGGAGCTGCTGGTTCTGAGATTCCTTTCCCACCTGCCCTCATTTAGGGCTAGGCTGGATTTTCTATTTAACTCCACTCAGATCATTACTCCATTCCAGCTGTCAATGTTCTAGTACTGGTTCAGATCTCTCCTGGATATTTCTGAGGACCTGTCTACTCCAGCGAAGCTAAGTTCCTGCTTGTTCATTTGTTACATATGGTTTTTCTTGCTAAAGTTCTAGTCCAGCTTGCTATCATGAAACTGTCTGGCTAGCTGGAAGCTCTGGGGGTGCAGAGTGGCACCACCGCACCGTGAGTCGGTGTGGGGGTATTTTTTGCACACTCTGCGTGGTTTTGTAGTTTTTTGTGTTGACCGCAAAGATCCCTTTTCTATCCTCAATCTGTTTAGTTAGACTGGCCTCCCTTTGCTAAAGCCTATTTCATCCTGTGTTTGTGATTTCCTCTTAACTCACAGTCAATACTTGTGGGGGGGCTGCTTTTACCTTTGGGGAAATTTCTCTGAGGCAAGTGAGGCTTTGTTTCCTTTCTTTAGGGGTAGTTAGCTCTTAGGCTGTGAAGAGGCGTCTAGGCAGAGTCAGGCACGCTCCACGGCTATTTCCAGTTGTGTTGATAGGAGTAGGGTTTGCGGTCAGCAGAGTTCCCATTTCCCCAGAGCTCGTCCCGATTCCGTGTTTAACTATCAGGTCATTCATGGTGCACCTAACCACCAGGTCCATAACAGTACAGCTGGCCCACAAAGTGTTAATGCATCTCAATAGAGGGAAAAGAGAAGTTCTGAGACCATTTTTTTTTCCTCTGCAGTGTGTTTTGCCTTTCTTTTCCCCTTAAACTCTGGGTGGTTCAGAACTCAGGTGTGGATATGGACATTCAAGGTCTGTCCTCTAGTGTAGATCAACTCGCTGCAAAGGTACAAAACATTCAAGATTATGTAGTTCAGAATCCTATGTTGGAGCCTAGAATTCCAATTCCTGAGTTGTTTTCTGGGGATAGATCTAAATTTCTGAATTTCAATAACAATTGTAAACTGTTTCTTGCTCTGAAACCCTGCTCTTCTGGTGACCCTATTCAGCAAGTAAGAATCATTATTTCTTTGTTGCGTGGCGACCCTCAAGACTGGGCATTCGCCCTGGCGCCAGGAGATCCTCCATTGGGTAATGTAGATGCGTTTTTTCTGGCGCTTGGATTGCTTTATGATGAACCGAATTCTGTGGATCAGGCAGAGAAAATTTTGCTGGCTTTGTGTCAGGGTCAGGATGAAGCGGAGGTATATTGCCAGAAGTTCAGAAAGTGGTCTGTGCTTACTCAGTGGAATGAGTGTGCCCTGGCAGCAATTTTCAGAAAGGGTCTTTCTGAAGCCCTTAAGGATGTTATGGTGGGGTTCGCCACTCCTGCTGGTCTGAATGATTCAATGTCCTTGGCCATACAGATCGATCGGCGCTTGCGTGAGCGCAAAACTGTGCACCATTTGGCGGTATCCACTGAGCAGAGGCCTGAGCCTATGCAATGTGATAGGACTTTGACGAGAGCTGAAAGGCAAGAACATAGACGTCAGAATGGGCTGTGTTTTTACTGTGGTGACTCCACTCATGCTATCTCTGATTGTCCTAAGCGCACTAAGCGGTTCGCTAGGTCCGTCACCATTGGTACTGTACAGCCTAAATTTCTTTTGTCCGTTACTCTGATTTGCTCTTTGTCATCCTATTCTGTTATGGCATTTGTGGATTCAGGCGCTGCCCTGAATTTGATGGACTTACAGTTTGCCAGGCGCTGTGGTTTTTTCTTGGAACCCTTGCAGCATCCCATTCCTTTGAGGGGAATTGATGCTACGCCTTTGGCCAAGAATAAGCCTCAGTACTGGACCCAGTTGACCATGTGCATGGCTCCTGCACATCAGGAGGATATTCACTTTTTGGTGTTGCATAATCTGCATGATGAGGTCGTGTTGGGTTTGCGGTGGCTGCAGGTCCATAATCCAGTATTGGATTGGAAATCAATGTCGGTGTCCAGCTGGGGTTGTCAAGGGGTACATGGGGATGTTTCATTGTTGTCAATTTCTTCCTCCACTCCTTCTGAAGTCCCTGAGTTTTTGTCTGATTACCGGGATGTATTTGATGAGCCCAAGTCTAGTACCCTACCTCCTCATAGGGATTGTGATTGTGCTATTAATTTGATTCCTGGTAGCAAGTTCCCTAAGGGACGACTTTTCAAGTCCTTGGAGAAAGGGCATATTCGCCCATCGTCGTCACCATTGGGAGCAGGGTTCTTTTTTGTGGCCAAGAAGGATGGTTCTCTGAGACCTTGTATAGATTACCGCCTTCTTAATAAAATCACGGTCAAATTTCAGTACCCTTTGCCTCTACTGTCTGATTTATTTGCTCGGATTAAGGGGGCTAGTTGGTTCACCAAGATAGACCTTCGAGGGGCGTATAATCTCGTGCATATTAAACAGGGCGATGAATGGAAAACAGCATTTAATACGCCCGAGGGCCATTTTGAGTACCTGGTGATGCCATTTGGCCTTTCTAATGCTCCCTCTGTGTTTCAGTCCTTTATGCATGACATCTTCCGAAAGTATCTGGATAGATTCATGATCGTATATTTGGATGATATTTTGGTCTTTTCGGATGATTGGGAGTCCCATGTGAAGCAGGTCAGAATGGTGTTCCAGGTCCTTCGTGCTAATTCCTTGTTTGTGAAGGGATCTAAGTGTCTCTTTGGAGTTCAGAAGGTTTCTTTTTTGGGTTTCATTTTTTCCCCTTCTACTATCGAGATGGATCCTGTTAAAGTCCAAGCTATTTATGATTGGACTCGGCCTACATCTGTGAAGAGCCTTCAGAAATTTCTGGGCTTTGCCAATTTTTACCGTCGCTTCATCGCTAATTTTTCTAGTGTTGTTAAACCGTTGACTGATTTGACCAAGAAGGGTGCTGATGTGGTGAATTGGTCCTCTGCGGCCGTTGAGGCTTTTCAGGAGTTGAAACGTCGTTTCTCTTCGGCTCCTGTGTTGTGTCAGCCAGATGTTTCGCTCCCTTTTCAGGTTGAGGTTGATGCTTCTGAAATTGGAGCAGGGGCTGTTTTGTCTCAGAGAAGTTCTGATTGCTCTGTAATGAAGCCATGCGCTTTCTTTTCAAGAAAGTTTTCGCCTGCTGAGCGTAATTATGATGTTGGCAATCGGGAGTTGTTGGCTATGAAGTGGGCATTCGAGGAGTGGCGACATTGGCTTGAAGGAGCCAAGCATCGCGTGGTGGTCTTGACAGATCACAAGAATCTGACTTATTTCGAGTCTGCCAAGCGGTTGAATCCTAGACAGGCTCGTTGGTCGCTGTTTTTCTCCCGTTTCAATTTTGTGGTTTCGTACCTTCCGGGTTCTAAGAATGTGAAGGCTGATGCCCTTTCAATGAGTTTTGTGCCTGATTCTCCTGGGGTTCCTGAGCCAGCTGGTATTCTCAGAGAGGGAGTAGTATTGTCTGCCATCTCCCCTGATTTGCGGCGGGTGCTGCAGGAGTTCCAGGCTGATAGACCTGACCATTGTCCAGCGGAGAAACTGTTTGTCCCTGATAGATGGACTAATAGAGTTATCTCTGAGGTTCATTGTTCGGTGTTGGCTGGTCATCCTGGGATTTTTGGTACCAGAGATTTGGTGGCTAGGTCCTTTTGGTAGCCTTCTTTGTCGCGGGATGTGCATTCTTTTGTGCAGTCTTGTGGGACTTGTGCTCGGGCTAAGCCCTGCTGTTCTCGTGCCAGTGGGTTACTTTTGCCCTTGCCGGTCCCGAAAAGGCCCTGGACGCATGTTTCCATGGATTTTATTTCAGATGTTCCTGTTTCTCAAAGGATGTCGGTCATCTGGGTGGTTTGTGATCGCTTCTCTAAAATGGTCAATTTGGTACCCTTGCCTAAATTGCCTTCTTCCTCTGATTTGGTTCCATTATTTTTCCAACATGCGGTTCGTTTGCATGGCATTCCGGAGAACATCGTGTCTGACAGAGGTTCCCAGTTTGTTTCAAGGTTTTGGCGTTCCTTTTGTGCTAAGATGGGCATTGATTTGTCTTTTTCTTCGGCTTTCCATTCTCAGACAAATGGCCAAACCGAACGAACCAATCAGACCTTGGAAACCTATCTGAAATGCTTTGTTTCTGCGGATCAGGATGATTGGGTGACCTTCTTGCCATTGGCTGAGTTCGCCCTTAATTATCGGGCCAGTTCGGCTACTTTGGTTTCACCTTTTTTTGTAATTCTGGTTTTCATCCTTGTTTTTCTTCAGGGCAGGTTGAGCCTTCGGACTGTCCTGGTGTGGATTCTGTGGTGGACAGGTTGCAGCAAATTTGGACTCATGTGGTGGACAATTTGACCTTGTCCCAAGAGAAGGCTCAACGTTTCGCTAACCGCCGTCGCCGTGTTGGTCCCCGACTTCGTGTTGGGGATTTGGTTTGGTTATCATCTCGTTATGTTCCTATGAAGGTTTCTTCTCCTAAGTTTAAGCCTCGTTTCATTGGTCCTTATAAGATTTCTAAAATTCTTAATCTTGTATCATTTCGTTTGGCCCTTCCTGTTTCTTTTGCCATCCATAATGTGTTCCATAGGTCGTTGCTGCAGAGATATGTGGCGCCTATGGTTCCCTCCGTTGATCCTCCTGCTCCGGTGTTGGTCGAGGGGGAGTTGGAGTATGTGGTGGAGAAGATTTTGGATTCTCGTATTTCGAGATGAAAACTTCAGTACTTGGTCAAATGGAAGGGCTATGGTCAGGAGGATAATTCCTGGGTTGTTGCCTCTGATGTCCATGCTGCCGATTTGGTTCGTGCCTTTCATTTGGCTCGTCCTGATTGGCCTGGGGGCTCTGGTGAGGGTTCGGTGACCCCTCCTCAAGGGGGGGGTACTGTTGTGAATTCCGTTCTCGAACTCCCTCCTGTGGTCATGAATGGTACTTCGGTGAGTTCTGTCCATGGACTCCCTCTGGTGGCTGTGAGTGGAGCTGCTGGTTCTGAGATTCCTTTCCCACCTGCCCTCGTTTAGGGCTAGGCTGGAATTTCTATTTAACTCCACTCAGATCGTTACTCCATGCCAGCTGTCAATGTTCTAGTACTGGTTCAGATCTTCTCTCCTGGATCTTTCTGAGGACCTGTCTACTCCAGCGAAGCTAAGTTCCTGCTTGTTCATTTGTTACATATGGTTTTTCTTGCTAAAGTTCTAGTCCAGCTTGCTATCATGAAACTGTCTGGCTAGCTGGAAGCTCTGGGGGTGCAGAGTGGCACCACCGCACCGTGAGTCGGTGTGGGGGTATTTTTTGCACACTCTGCGTGGTTTTGTAGTTTTTTGTGTTGACCGCAAAGATCCCTATTCTATCCTCAATCTGTTTAGTTAGACTGGCCTCCCTTTGCTAAAGCCTATTTCATCCTGTGTTTGTGATTTCCTCTTAACTCACAGTCAATACTTGTGGGGGGGCTGCTTTTACCTTTGGGGAAATTTCTCTGAGGCAAGTGAGGCTTTGTTTCCTTTCTTTAGGGGTAGTTAGCTCTTAGGCTGTGAAGAGGCGTCTAGGCAGAGTCAGGCACGCTCCACGGCTATTTCTAGTTGTGTTGATAGGAGTAGGGTTTGCGGTCAGCAGAGTTCCCATTTCCCCAGAGCTCATCCCGATTCCGTGTTTAACTATCAGGTCATTCATGGTGCACCTAACCACCAGGTCCATAACAGGTGGTGCCTTGTGCTATAGAGTCTGCTTATGGGTGCTGCCTTGTCGAATAGAGTCTACCTATGGGGGGTGCATTATACAATATAGAGTAGGTCTATAGGAGTGCATTATACTATATTGAGAACTATCTGGTGCATTATACTATATGGAGGCTATCTAGGGGACCATCATACAGTGTGTGGATTACAGTGAAGGGGCCATCATACAGTGTTGGAGCCATCAATCAGTTTGGGGCTACTAAGGGGTCAGTATACAGTGTGGGTGGTACTGTGAGGGGGCATTATACTCTGTGTAAGAGAGCATCAGACTGTGTATAGGGGAGCTGTACAGGAGGAGACTCAGGATATTATTAAATGTAAAGTGGGCACTTATTGTTATAGGGGAACTCATGTTACTGTGACTGTCAAAGGGGCACAAAGAGGGCATTATTACTTTCTAGGGGGCAAAATATGGGCACTGTTTTGTAGGGCACTTGCACCCGGCATTACTATATTCTAGAGAGTTGCTTTAGAATTTAGAAGGCATAGAGAACCACACAGCAGGTGCAGTAATAGGGTCACATATGGCAGCAGTGGCTCAGTATTTGAGGTATCAGCAGGATGAGGAATTTGTGCAGGTTGGGAATAGATGGTGATGGCTGGAATGTGAGAAGTGAAATGTGTCTTTGTTGTATTTTCTGCAGCCGTGGCTGGATGAAGTTGTCATGTTAGTCTGGGCCAGATGGAAAAGACGGGAAAAATGAATGATTCCATCAGAAAGAACGTCAGCAGTAAGTCATTATCTGTAACTGTGCTGTGAGCTCTTATATGTTCTGTAGGACTGGTATCTACCACTGACTAGAGTTGAGCAACTTTTACTTTTTTCGGATCGAGTCGGGTTTCGCGAAACCCGACTTTGTCAAAAGTTGGGTCTGGTGAAATTGGCCGATTATTGCGAAAAGTCGGGGGCCGACTGAAACACGAAACCCAATGCAAGTCAATGGGGAATCAAAGTCGGCAGTGAGTGGAGGACAGGAAAACACCTACAGTGCCGATTTTAATGCCAAAAACATCAATTCTTATTACTTAAGCTTGTCAATCTTAATTTACTTTATAATAATAGTCAGGCATTGAAAATTAGGGGTCATTTGGCTTAAGTTGTGGGGGGGAAGGGCTGGCTCAAGATTTTTGTGGGCCCAGGAAACGCGGAATACGTCACGGCGGTGGAGCAGGGAGAGGTAAGTATTTAAACTTTGCAAGTGCTGTGATCCTGAGCAAGCAGAGGGGGCCCACTCGGCACTGGCACAGGGCCCCTCATAGTACGGCGGTGTGTTTGACGGCGGGTGGCGCCTCCCACTGGCAGAGACACTTTTGCGTACTATGAGGGGCCCTGTGCCAGTGATGTCGCCAACGAGTATGCCCCCTGTTATGACCTGGTGGTTAGGAGCACCCGAAGTGACCTGATGGTTAAAACAGAAAACCTGGGACAAGCTCTGAGGAAGTGGTAACTCTACTGACCGCAATCCCTAATCCTATCACACACACTAGAAATAGCCGTGGAGCGTACCTAACTCTCCCTAGACGCCTCTTCACAGCCTAAGAGCTAACTACCCCTAAAGATAGAAATAGTAGCTTACCTTGCCTCAGAGAAATTCCCCAAAGTAAAGGTAGCCCCCACAAATATTAACTGTGAGTTAAGAGGGAAGTGACAAACACAGGAATGAAACAGATTTTAGCAAAGGAGGCCGAATCTTCTCTAGAAAGACAGAGGATAGGAAAGGGAACTATGCGGTCAGTATAAAAAACTACAAAAACCACGCAGAGTGTGCAAAAAGACCTCCACACCGACTCACGGTGTGGAGGTGCAGCTCTGCACCCCCAGAGCTTCCAGCTGGCAAGGAAATATCATAATAGCAGGCTGGACTGAAACATAGCATGTACTGAAAAATATATTCAAAAACCAATGAACAGCAAATGACTAGCAAGGACTTAGCTTCTGCTGGAGTAGTCAGGTCATCTGAGAATTCCAAGAGAGATCTGAACCAGTACTGAGACATTGACAGTTGGCATGAACTAACGACCTGGGCAGAGTTAAATAGGGAAGCAAGCAGAAGCAATAAACGAGGGCAGCTGAGAAAGCCAACCTCAAAGATCAGCAGTTCCACTCAAAGCCACCAGAGGGTGTCCAAGGACAGAACTCACCAAAGTACCATTCACGACCACAGGAGGGAGCCCGTGAACGGAATTCACAACAGTACCCCCCCTTGAGGAGGGGTCACCGAACCCTCACCAGAGCCCCCAGGCCGATCAGGACGAGCCAAATGAAAGGCACGAACCAAATCGGCAGCATGGACATCGGAGGCAACAACCCAGGAATTATCCCCCTGACCATAGCCCTTCCATTTAACCAGGTACTGAAGCTTCCGTCTCGAAATACGAGAATCTAAAATCTTCTCCACCACATACTCCAACTCCCCCTCAACCAATACCGGAGCAGGAGGATCAACGGAAGGAACCATAGGCGCCACATATCTCCGCAACAACGACCTATGGAACACATTATGGATGGCAAAAGAAGTTGGAAGGGCCAAACGAAACAACACAGGATTGATAATTTCAGAAATCTTATAAGGACCAATGAAACGAGGCTTGAACTTAGGAGAAGAAACCTTCATAGGAACATAACGAGAAGACAACCAAACCAAATCCCCAACACGAAGTCGGGGACCAACACAGCGACGGCGGTTAGCAAAACATTGCGCCTTCTCCTGAGACAACGTCAAATTGTCCACCACGTGAGTCCAAATTTGTTGCAACCTGTCCACCACAGAATCCACACCAGGACAGTCAGAAGCCTCAACCTGCCCTGAAGAAAAATGAGGATGAAAACCAGAATTACAAAAAAAAGGCGAAACCAAAGTAGCAGAACTAGCCCGATTATTATGGGCGAACTCGGCCAATGGCAAGAAGGTCACCCAATCATCCTGATCAGCAGAAACAAAGCATCTCAGATAGGTTTCCAAGGTCTGATTGGTTCGTTCGGTTTGGCCATTTGTCTGAGGATGGAACGCTGAAGAAAAAGACAAATCAATGCCCATCTTAGCACAAAAGGACCGCCAAAACCTAGAAACAAATTGGGAACCTCTGTCCGACACAATGTTCTCCGGAATGCCATGCAAACGAACCACATGCTGAAAAAATAATGGAACCAAATCAGAGGAGGAAGGCAATTTAGGCAAGGGTATCAAATGGACCATCTTAGAAAACCGATCACAAACCACCCAGATGACAGACATCCTTTGAGAGACAGGAAGATCTGAAATAAAATCCATGGAAATATGTGTCCAGGGCCTCTTCGGGACAGGCAAAGGCAAAAGCAACCCACTGGCACGAGAACAGCAAGGTTTGGCCCGAGCACAAGTCCCACAGGACTGCACAAAAGAACGCACATCCCGTGACAAGGAAGGCCACCAAAAGGACCTGGCAACCAAATCTCTGGTACCAAAAATCCCAGGATGACCAGCCAACACTGAACAATGAACCTCAGAAATAACCCTACTAGTCCATCTATCAGGGACAAACAGTTTCTCCACTGGGCAGCGGTCAGGTCTATCAGCCTGCAACTCCTGCAGCACCCGCCGCAAATCAGGGGAGATGGCAGACAGAATCACCCCCTCTTTAAGAATACCAGCCGGCTCAGGGACTCCCGGAGAATCAGGCAAAAAACTCCTAGAAAGGGCATCAGCCTTCACATTCTTAGATCCCGGAAGGTATGAGACCACAAAATCGAAACGGGAGAAAAACAGTGACCATCGAGCCTGTCTAGGGTTCAACCGCTTGGCGGACTCGAGGTAAGTCAGATTCTTGTGATCAGTCAGGACCACCACGCGATGTTTGGCTCCCTCAAGCCAATGTCGCCACTCCTCAAATGCCCACTTCATAGCCAACAACTCCCGATTGCCGACATCATAATTACGCTCGGCAGGCGAAAACTTTCTAGAAAAGAAAGCACACGGCTTCATCAAGGAGCCATCAGAACTTCTCTGAGACAAAACAGCCCCTGCCCCAATCTCAGAAGCATCAACCTCGACCTGAAAAGGGAGCAAAACATCTGGCTGACGCAACACAGGGGCCGAAGTAAAACGACGTTTAAGCTCCTGAAAGGCCTCAACGGCCACAGGGGACCAATTCACCACATCAGCGCCTTTCTTCGTCAAATCAGTCAAAGGTTTAACCACACTAGAAAAATTAGCGATGAAGCGACGGTAAAAATTAGCAAAGCCCAGGAACTTCTGAAGACTCTTCACAGATGTAGGTTGAGTCCAATCATAAATGGCCTGAACTTTGACAGGATCCGTCTCGATAGTAGAAGGGGAAAAAATGAAGCCCAAAAAGGAAACCTTCTGAACTCCAAAGAGGCATTTAGAGCCCTTCACAAACAACGCATTAGCACGAAGGACCTGGAACACCATCCTGACCTGCCTTACATGAGACTCCCAATCATCTGAAAAGACCAAAATATCATCCAAATATGCGATCATGAACCTATCCAGATACTTCCGGAAGATGTCGTGCATAAAGGACTGAAACACAGATGGAGCATTAGAAAGCCTGAATGGCATCACCAGGTACTCAAAATGGCCCTCGGGTGTATTAAATGCTGTTTTCCATTCATCACCCTGTTTAATACGCACAAGATTATACGCCCCTCGAAGGTCAATCTTGATAAACCAACTAGCCCCCTTAATCCGAGCAAACAAATCAGACAACAGAGGCAAAGGGTACTGAAATTTGACCGTGATTTTATTGAGAAGGCGGTAATCTATACAGGGTCTCAGAGAGCCATCCTTCTTGGCCACAAAAAAGAACCCTGCTCCCAACGGCGACGAAGACGGGCGAATATGCCCTTTCTCCAATGACTCCTTTACATAACTCCGCATAGCGGCATGTTCTGGCACAGATAAATTGAACAGTCGGCCCTTAGGTAACTTACTACCAGGAATCAAATTAATAGCACAATCACAGTCCCTATGAGGAGGTAGGGCACTGGACTTGGGCTCATCAAATACATCCTGGTAATCCAACAAAAACTCAGGGACTTCAGAAGGAGTGGAAGAAGAAATTGACATCAAAGGAACATCACCATGTATCCCTTGACAACCCCAACTAGACACAGACATTGATTTCCAATCCAGTACTGGATTATGAACCTGTAACCATGGCAAACCCAACACAACAACATCATGCAAATTATGCAACACCAAAAAGCGGATATTTTCCTGATGTGCGGGAGCCATGCACATGGTCAGCTGAGTCCAGTACTGAGGTTTATTCTTGGCCAATGGCGTAGCATCAATCCCCCTTAAGGGAATAGGACTCTGCAAAGGCTCCAAGGAAAAACCACAGCACCTGGCAAACTCTAAGTCCATCAAGTTCAGGGCAGCGCCTGAATCCACAAATGCCATAACAGAGTAGGACGACAGTGAGCAAATCAGAGTAACAGATAAGAGAAATTTAGGCTGCAAAGTACTAATGGTGACAGACCTAGCAAACCTCTTAGTGCGCTTAGGACAATCAGAGATAGCATGAGAGGAGTCACCACAGTAAAAACACAGCCCATTCTGACGTCTGTGTTCTTGCCGTTCAGCTCTGGTCAAAGTCCTATCACATTGCATAGGCTCAGGCCTCCGCTCAGAGGACACCGCCAAATGGTGCACAACTTTGCGCTCACGCAAACGCCGATCAATCTGAATGGCCAAAGACATTGACTCATTCAGACCAGCAGGCGTGGGGAACCCCACCATAGCATCCTTAAGGGCTTCAGAAAGACCCTTTCTGAAAATTGCTGCTAGGGCACACTCATTCCATTGAGTAAGCACAGACCACTTTCTAAACTTCTGGCAATATACTTCTGCCTCATCCTGACCCTGACATAGAGTCAGCAAGATCTTTTCTGCCTGATCCACAGAATTAGGTTCGTCATAAAGCAATCCAAGCGCTAGAAAAAATGCATCCACATTAAGCAATGCAGGATTTCCTGACTCAAGGGAGAATGCCCAATCTTGCGGGTCACCACGCAACAAAGAAATAATAATCTTTACTTGCTGAATGGGATCACCAGAGGATCGGGGTTTCAGAGCAAGAAACAGTCTGCAATTATTTTTGAAATTCAAAAATTTAGATCTATCCCCAGAAAACAAATCAGGAATTGGAATTCTAGGCTCTAACATCGGATTCTGAACTACATAATCTTGAATACTCTGTACCCTAGCAGTGAGTTGATCCACACAAGAGGACAAACCTTGAATATCCATATCTACACCTGAGTCCTGAACCACCCAGAGGTTAAGGGGAAAAGAAAGACAAACAAGCTGCAAAGAAAAAAAAATTGACTCAGAACTTCTCTTATCCCTCTTGCATTAACACTTTGTGGGCCAGCTGTACTGTTATGACCTGGTGGTTAGGAGCACCCGAAGTGACCTGATGGTTAAAACAGAAAACCTGGGACAAGCTCTGAGGAAGTGGTAACTCTACTGACCGCAATCCCTAATCCTATCACACACACTAGAAATAGCCATGGAGCGTACCTAACTCTCCCTAGACGCCTCTTCACAGCCTAAGAGCTAACTACCCCTAAAGATAGAAATAGTAGCCTACATTGCCTCAGAGAAATTCCCCAAAGTAAAGGTAGCCCCCCACAAATATTAACTGTGAGTTAAGAGGGAAGTGACAAACACAGGAATGAAACAGATTTTAGCAAAGGAGGCCGAATCTTCTCTAGAAAGACAGAGGATAGGAAAGGGAACTATGCGGTCAGTATAAAAAACTACAAAAACCACGCAGAGTGTGCAAAAAGACCTCCACACCGACTCACGGTGTGGAGGTGCAGCTCTGCACCCCCAGAGCTTCCAGCTAGCAAGGAAATATCATAATAGCAGGCTGGACTGAAACATAGCATGTACTGAAAAATATATTCAAAAACCAATGAACAGCAAATGACTAGCAAGGACTTAGCTTCTGCTGGAGTAGTCAGGTCATCTGAGAATTCCAAGAGAGATCTGAACCAGTACTGAGACATTGACAGCTGGCATGAACTAACGACCTGGGCAGAGTTAAATAGGGAAGCGAGCAGAAGCAATAAACGAAAGCAGCTGAGAAAGCCAACCTCAAAGATCAGCAGTTCCACTCAAAGCCACCAGAGGGTGTCCAAGGACAGAACTCACCAAAGTACCATTCACGACCACAGGAGGGAGCCCGAGAACGGAATTCACAACAGCCCCCCCACCTGATGAAGGAACCTGCACTTTCATCTGCACCTTCCTCTTGTCCCCGTGTAAGGTGGTATAGTATGCAGGAAGGGAACCTGACTTTCAGCAGGGTCAGATTCTGGCTGTGTAGAGTGCAAGGGGAATATAGTGGTCTGGGTCAATGTACCAGCAGACTCATCTAGCAGTGGCTGGGCAATGGGCAGGATGAGGAGGAAACACAGATATAGGCCCAAATATTAAAGTAGGCTAAATGCAGTTCAAAATTGGTAACAGGACTAAACAGGTGGCATTGCTTTGTTTAGTGGAGGAAAACTGTAATGAGTGGCAGACACAGTTAGTAGGCCCAAATAATCAAGTAGGCTAAATGCAGTTCAAATGTGGTAACAGGACTAAAGAGGCGGCATTGCTTTGTTCAGTGGAGGAAAACTGTAATGAGTGGCAGACACAGTTAGTAGGCCCAAATAATAAAGTGGGCTAAATGTCTGTCAAAAAACTGTTCATAAATAAACAGGTGGCATAGCTAGGTACAGGGGTGGGCTCCTCTGCTGAGTAGCAGACAGTGGTAGTAGGCGCAAAGTATTAACTGGTCTTAATGGAGGCCAGGGCCCCTGTATATTTTAACTATCATCTATCATTTCAACAAATTTGTATTGGTAGTGACATTGAAGGATTTAACAGCACAGACTACACAGTGGTGGAGCAGGGAGAGGTAAGTATTGCAAGTGGTAGAGCACTGTTCGAGCTGGGGGGAACACTCTCTCGTGGGCGGCGGTACTGGCACAGGGCCCCTCATATTACGACGGTGTGTCTGACGTTGGTTGTGCATCACCACCGTCAGAGACACTTCATTGTACTATGAGGGACCCTGTGCCAGTGCCGTCGCCCAAGAGTCGTCCCACCCACCTGTCCAGGCAAACGGCACTCGCACGGGTGCTTGCGCCAGGTGGTGACCATAGCCCTGTGGGGGAAGTCAGCCCATTTAGGGAGGTATAAAAATGGCCTATGGTGGACATTCAGCAGCTGCAAATGGAGGAATTGGAGAAGTCAGTAAACAAGGTAGAAGATGTACATAAACTTGTTGAGAATTTAAATCTCCCTTATTTTGGGGGGGAGACTGAACCAAAACTCAGGCCCTGTGCATAAAACAACACAATGTAAGTGGCATAAAGTGGCTGGCTGACATACGACAAACTAACAGGACTGAAGTATATCCACTTTGTGAGAATTTGAATCTCACTTTTTTTTTTTTGGAGACTGAACCAAAACTCAGGCCCAGTGTATAAAACAACACAATGTAAGTGACAGAAAGTGGCTGGAAGATATATGAAAAAATTCAAGGACTGTAGTACAATTTCAATCTCCCTACAATGATCTCAGGACAAGTATGGCAGCAATAAAAAGGACTGCTGCACACAAAAGTGTGGACAAATAAACAAGATAACTGTGCAGAAAGGAGCAACAGGATTTTTGCTTTTAAAAAAGCAGTTGGTTTGCACAGCAGCGTGCAAACAGCAATGCAGCTATCAGGGAGCCTTATAAGGCAGCCTAATAAGCTACAGAGCTGATGCACAAAAATATAGCCTCCACTGTCCCTGCAAAACAAGGTGGTGTTGGACAGTGGAAATCGCTACAGCACAAGCAGTTTGGGGGTTAATCTTCCCTCCCTAACTATATAACTATATCCCTTCTTCTGATGAAGCTGCAGCAACCTCTCCCTATGCTAAGATCGGCAGAGGTAAGATGGCGGTCGGCCCCTTTAAAGCCCCTGTGATGCTGCAGAAAGCAAGCCAATCACTGTCATGCCCTTCTCTAAGATGGTGGGGACCGAGACCTATGTCATCATGCTGCTCACACTCTGCGTCCTCCTTCATTGGCTGAAAAATGGCGCTGAAAGCGTCATATGAGACGCGACTTTTGCGCGCAGATCGCCGACCTCATGGCCGATCCCACACTAGGATTGGGTCGGGTTTCATGAAACCCGACTTTGCCGAAAGTCGGCAATTTTTGAATTTGTCCGATCCGTTTCGCTCAACCATACCACTGACCATATGGAGGTAATATCTATGCTGGTCTTTATATAGAGATTATCTTCAGTAATAACGCGGTCATCTGCTGAGGTTCTCCTCCACTATTAGAGTGCGTCACCAAGTTGTAATCCAGTTACCTGTTTAGGGGCCCACTCAGAAGTTTCACCCTCCCTGAACCAAAACCCTAGCTATGCCTCTGGATTAAGGTCAAGTGATTGGCTCGCTATTCTAGAAGATTTATTTTCTTTCTCTGAAACCAATTGAGAGTTTACTTGGCTGTGTGTTTGGGATACCCTCATTTCATCTTCATCATCCTGGTAGATGGCAGCGCAGATTTTTATGAAGAATGTTTTGGTACATTTATTCAATCATCCTACATTTATTTGAAGTTTGACTATGTCATATGCTGAAAAACAGCCCTGAACCAAGATGTTCATACCTCCAAACTTCACTATTGATATGGTGTATTTTGGGTGATATACAGTGCCTTTTGGCCTCCAAACATGGTGTGTATTAAGGCATTCAAAGAGTTCAATTTTGGTCTCATCTGACCAAACTATATTCTCCCAGCATTTCACAAGCTTGTTTAAATTTTGTTGGACAAACTTTAAACATGCTTGAACATGCTTTTTATTCAGCAATGAAGTCTTGTGTGGTGAGCGTGCATACAGGCCATGGAGGTTGACTTATTGTTTTCCTTTGAAACAATTGTACCTGCTGATTCCAGATCTTTCCATAGCTCTCCACAGGTGGTCATTTTCTCTTGGATAACTCTTCTGTTAATTATTTTCTTTCTGTCTAAAATCTTGCGGGGAGCAGCTGGTTGTTGCCAGTTTATGGTGAAATGATGTTATAAATAATTAATAAAACTGAGGAATTCAGCGGGGACTAGAGGATGGGGGAATAAGCAAAGTAAGAGGAGGGAAGGGAATTATCACACTTACAAACCATGCAACAGTAACAGATAACTCCTCCAAAACTCCTCATATAATCACCTCTTCTCCAAGCCATGCAGCAAAAGCTAGCTCTGACATGGGTTTGAATCAGGACCCAGATGGGAGTGGCTAACCGAGCTCAGCTGAGAGCTCATACTCCCTGAGTTGCCAAAATGGCTGATTAACCCTGGTTCTGCCAAAAGAAATAAACACCATTTAAAAAGATGGAGAAGTGCTTCCTTTCAGCGCAGGAGTAGGAGCAATCAGACGCTGCCGTCTTCTGGCTCCTCTTGCAATAACCCCATGACAGGTTGTTACCAGCATCTGGTGAGAATTTCATGCCAATTACAGATCCCAGTTTTAAAGTTTCCATCAAGTCCTTATGTTTTTCCTCCAAAAAGTTGTAAACATAGTAGCTATACTGTACCTAAATGCATTTCTTCGGGAAAATGTAAAGGGGTTGTCCACTACTTGGACAACCTCTTCTCATTCCTTATGGTTAGTCCAGTTAAATTAAAATCACTTATACTGACATCTGGTGCCCTGCCATTCCAGCAGTGTCAGCATCAATGGGAAGTCAGGACTGTGGCTGCTCTCTCCTCTTGATGTTCAATTTGTCTGTAAGTGGGGACAGTGATGCCAGCGCTGATTGGGTGGGCACTCATGTGACATAACCTCATGTGAGCCACAGAAGCGCGAGTGCCAACACCGATGCCAAACATGAGGAATGAGAAAGGGTTGTACAAGAAGTGGATAACCCCTTTAATAATAATAAAACTATATTAGGGGAATGACAGAGTCTTTTTTATCTACAAAATGTATCTCAATTCATCTAGGGGTACACCTCTGTGAAACTGCTTAGATGCAGTGGTTGCTTTTGATTTTAACATCTTATCAGTTAAACTGTTAGGATCAAAGCTAGCTATTGACAGGTCTTGGCTCATGTGCCTATTCCATACATTTCTCCAAACTGCTATTGACATATATGGTGGATGTCAGGAAAATATTAAAAATGGAGCTTTTGCTAAAAAGAGACCATGCTTTTCAGTTGTCAATTTCTAAACCACTGGCAAGCAGCTTGCAGCTAAAACGTTCAAATGATTGGTCATCTGTGTAACACGTGGTCGCTCAGACTAGTACCCTTCTCTCAAACGTATGACATATTAACGTCTTTGAGCAGGAGTTGTCTTTATGGCTGTAAGTAGTGTTGAGCATTCCGATACCGCAAGTATCGGGTATCGGCCGATACTTGCGGGTATCGGAATTCCGATACCGAGATCCGATACTTTTGTGGTATCGGGTATCGGTATCGAAACAACATTAATGTAAAAATGTGTAAAAGAGAGAATTAAAATAAAAAATATTGCTATACTCACCTCTCCGACGCAGCCTGCACCTTACCGAGGGAAGCGGCAGCGTTCTTTGTTTAAAATTCGCGCTTTTCTTTCCTTACGTGAAGTCCCGGCTTGTGATTGGTCGCATGCCGCCCATGTGGCGGCGACGCAACCAATCACAGCAAGCCGTGACGTAATTTCAGGTCATTCAGTATTTTAAAATTACGCTCCGGCTTTGTGATTGGTTGCGTCGCAGTCACATGGGCGACGCAACCAATCACAGCAAGCCGTGACGTAATTTCAGGTCCTTAAGGATTTTAAACTTACGTCCCGGCTTTGTGATTGGTTGCGTCGCAGTCACATGGGCGCCGCAACCAATCACAAGCCGTGACGTCACGGGAGGCTGGACACGCGCGCATTTTAAAATGGGCGCGTGTCCAGCCTCCCGTGACGTCCCGGCTTGTGATTGGTTGCGGCGCGGTCAACCAATCACAAGCCGGGAGGCTGGACACGCGCGCATTTTAAAATGGGCGCGTGTCCAGCCTCCCGTGACGTCCCGGCTTGTGATTGGTTGCGGCGCGGTCAACCAATCACAAGCCGGGAGGCTGGACACGCGCGCATTTTAAAATGCGCGCGTGTCCAGCCTCCCGGCTTGTGATTGGTTGACCGCGCCGCAACCAATCACAAGCCGGGACGTCACGGGAGGCTGGACACGCGCCCATTTTAAAATGCGCGCGTGTCCAGCCTCCCGGCTTGTGATTGGTTGACCGCGCCGCAACCAATCACAAGCCGGGACGTCACGGGAGGCTGGACACGCGCCCATTTTAAAATGCGCGCGTGTCCAGCCTCCCGTGACGTCACGGCTTGTGATTGGTTGCGGCGCCCATGTGACTGCGACGCAACCAATCACAAAGCCGGGACGTAAGTTTAAAATCCTTAAGGACCTGAAATTACGTCACGGCTTGCTGTGATTGGTTGCGTCGCCCATGTGACTGCGACGCAACCAATCACAAAGCCGGAGCGTAATTTTAAAATACTGAATGACCTGAAATTACGTCACGGCTTGCTGTGATTGGTTGTGTCGCCGCCACATGGGCGGCATGCGACCAATCACAAGCCGGGACTTCACGTAAGGAAAGAAAAGCGCGAATTTTAAACAAAGAACGCTGCCGCTTCCCTCGGTAAGGTGCAGGCTGCGTCGGAGAGGTGAGTATAGCAATATTTTTTATTTTAATTCTTTCTTTTACACATTAATATGGATCCCAGGGCCTGAAGGAGAGTTTCCTCTCCTTCAGACCCTGAGAACCATCAGGAATACCGTCCGATACTTGAGTCCCATTGACTTGTATTGGTATCGGGTATCGGTATCGGATTGGATCCGATACTTTGCCGGTATCGGCCGATACTTTCCGATACCGATACTTTCAAGTATCGGACGGTATCGCTCAACACTAGCTGTAAGTTAATAGTTTGATAGTTTGACCATTCTTAAATTATATGTAAATGACAGCCTACATTTGTCCCTACCAAAACTAACGCATTACCTTTTTCTTCTTGTAGCCTCCTACAGAATACTCACGGTCACTATTTTGGTATGGTAAAAGACATTTAATCTTTTAAGTCCAAAATATAAAGTAACTGTCCAAACTGTAAAATACTGGAGCATGTTCCCACAGGATACGATGATGGCTTAATAGTGTGGATAGATTTAAGAAGGGGTGGGTCATCTTCTTTAGAAAAACGCAATATACAGGGTAATTTTATTAATACAAAATGTTGATTCAGAGTTTTCTCATATTGCGATTAGGGTTGATAAAGGAAACTTTCCAATCTATGGTAAATCATTGCTTTCAAAGCATTTTTTGTCTTCCTCTTGATCAACTAGAACTTGTAAGTTTAAATGTTGAACTTGATGGAGTTAGGGCATTTTTTAACCCACTAACTATACATGGTGGTATTAAAAAGTAACAAGGTCCTTAGAAAATCACTGTTTTTCTCCACAATTCCTTACCTGAAACTGTCAAATGTGGATAATCCACAATAGACAAATGGTCAAAATAAATGAATATTGACATTTTCTGACATTTAAAAAACAGCCTCTTCTGACAAGATGGAATCAATATGTCAAAGCAGTAAGAATTGTAAATGTTTCTTGTAAAGAAATACAGAGGGAAACTAAAAGGGATAACGTTCATGGATAGATAAAATTGGTATGATATATTAATTGTGTATTTTATTCCAAAATATTCATCTGGAATTTAAAAGATCCTAGAGGAGACCAACTTACTACAGCTCAAAATATTTTATTATTTTTTTTTCTACTAGAATACTAGCATATTCCTTTTGAGCATTTTGATTGATGCATTAGAAACATTGTAATCCTAAATGGAAAATTGAAGCGTTGAGTAATCCTCCCACCCCCTTAGAATACTTAACTTGCTCAGCATATGACCTTTACATGACAGAAGAAAAATTAAAACCTTGGACTTTAGGAATGTAAAGGTCTCTCACTGACCTGTAACACTTCGCAGGCTGCATGTTGGCATTTGATGTTTTAGGCTTACGTGATACTTGTTGAGATGTTTTCTAAAACTCTCTATTTTCCAGTCGTTGCACCTGATGAAATAGAAAGCTCTGATATCTCTGAAGCTTTCATTAAGGGTTTGATGGAAGTCATATTATGTAAACAACATGGAATGTTGAAAAAAGGTATCCAACAAGTCTGATCTGGAAATTGTGACTATACTCTTCAAGGGTCTGTAGATTCGACCAGACCAGAGGTCAGATTTTGATGGAATTTCGAAAGCTTTAATAACTAAAAATGTCTGTCATTTACTCTTCTTCCAACTTTCACAATTGTCATATTATGTGATACAGTGCTCAAGTGGCTTGTGCATAGTGAAGGACGTATTTTCTATCTGTCAAGAGAACAATCGCCAAAGGAAAGCTCTATGAAAATGGCATACCTATTCTTTAGGTTCAACACTGGGTTTACATACATGTGAGATGGTACAGTAGATCATACAATACAGATGCCTCTACCTTTGCAGTTACTTGAATTTGATAAAAGGAGTTGTCTGGTAACCAGATATTGATGACCTATCCTTGTGACAAGTCAACAATATCAGCTCAATGGGAATATGATCCCCGAAATATCTTGGGATATGCCGAGCCAAGAAAAAAGACAACAAAGGACACATCTGTCCTTTTATCTGAATATCTATAGACTTGTCTAATTTATTTACAGAAGCTAAGTATGAAAGAGTTATTTGCAGTTAGAGTAGTCAGTGTGGTATGCCCTACCACAAGAGGTAGTAATGGCAAACACTATAGCAGCATTTAGAAAGGGCTAAATGCTTTTCTCGCAACAAATGGCATTGTGGGTTATAAATAAGTTATCTATAGAATGTATAACTGGTGGTGGAGAAAGGGTGAACTTGATGGATCTACTTCTTTTCTCAACTTACATAACTAGGTAACTATGTAGTGCCTGGTCAGAAACTTTTTGAAAAAAAATATTTTCATTATTACAATTGGTATTTGTATTAGGGGCTCAGGCGATTATTACAAACAAAGTCAGTGAGGTGCCAACCACCCTGTACCTATCAGTCTCGACATGAGAGCTTCAAAATGTAATGTATAAGATGAAAAGCTACTTAACCTCTTCACCCTCGATCCTGTTTTCACCTTCCTGACCAGGCCAAATTTTACAATTCTAACCATTGTCACTTTATGAGGTAATAACTCTGGAACACTTCAACGCATCCCACTGATTCTGAGATTGCTATTTCATAACCTATTGTACTTTATGATAGTGGTAAAATTTCTTCGATATGACTTGAGTTTATTTGTGAAAAAAAAATTGACGAAAATGTAACAATTTTCAAAATTTAATTTTTATGCCCTTAAATCAGAGTTATATTACACAAAATAGTAAATAAATAACATTTCCCACATGTCTATTTTTTCATCAGCACAATTTTTGAAGCATAGTTTTTTTTGTTAGGAAATTATAAGGGTTAAAAGTTGACCAGCGATTTATAATTTTTCCACAAAGAATTACAAAACCATTATTTTTAGGGACCACATTACATATGAGGGGCATATATGACAGAAAATACCCAAAAGTGACACCTTTCTAAAAATTGTACCCATCAAGGTGCTCAAAAACACATTCAGAAAGTTCATTAACCCTTCAGGTGCTTTACAGGAACTTTTGGAATATGGAAGGAAAAAATGAACATTTAACTTTTGCAACAAAAAGTTTAGTTTAGACCCAATTATTTTTATTTTTTCAAGGATAGCAAAAAAAAAATGGACTGCAAAATTTGTTGTGCAATATCTCCTGAGCATACCCTATATGTGGGGGAAAACCATTGTTTGGGCACAAGGCAGGGCTTGGAAAGGAAAGGACTTTTTGAATGTAAAATTTGCTGGAATAATTAGCGAACGCATGTTGCATTTGGAGAGTCCTTGGTGTGCCTAATTAGTGGAAACCGCCCACAAGTAACACCATTTTGGAAACTATACCCCTCAGGTAACTTATCCAGATGTGTGGTGAGCACTTTGAATCCTAAGATAGTAACACAGTAACATAGTTATTAAGGTTGAAGGAAGACTTTAAGTCCATCTAGTTCAATACATAGCCTAACCTAACATGCCCTAACATGTTGATCCAGGGGAAGGCAAAAAAAAACCCATGTGGCAAAGAGTAAGCTCCACATTGGGGAAAAAATTCCTTCCTGACTCCACATACGGTAATCAGACTAGTTCCCTGGATCAACACAATATCAAGGAATCTAATATATATATACCCTGTAACATTATACTTTTCAAGAAAGGCATCCAGTCCCCTCTTAAATTTAAGTAATGAATCACTCATTACAACATCATACGGCAGAGAGTTCCATAGTCTCACTGCTCTTACAGTAAAGAATCTGCGTCTGTTATTATGCTTAAACCTTCTTTCCTCCAGACGTAGAGGATGCCCCCTTGTCCCTGTCACCGGTCTATGATTAAAAAGATCATCAGAAAGGTCTTTGTACTGTCCCCACATATATTTATACATTAAAATAAGATCACCCCTTAGCCTTCGTTTTTCCAAACTAAATAGCCCCAAGTGTAATAACCTATCTTGGTATTGCAGACCCCCAGTCCTCTAATAACCTTGGTCGCTCTTCTCTGCACCCGCTCTAGTTCAGCTATGTCTTTCTTGTATACCGGAGACCAGAACTGTGCACAGTATTCTAAGTGTGGTCGAACTAGTGACTTGTATAGAGGTAAAATTATGTTCTTCTCATGAGCATCTATGCCTCTTTTAATACATCCCATTATTTTATTTGCCTTTGTAGCAACTGCCTGACACTGGCCACTAAATGTGAGTTTGTCATCCACCCATACTCCCAGGTCTTTTTCATTGATGGTTTTGCCCAGAGTTTTAGAATTAAGCACATAGTTATAGATCTTATTACTTCTACCCAAGTGCATGACCTTACATTTATCCCCATTAAAGCTCATTTGCCATTTATCAGCCCAAGCTTCTAGTTTACATAAATCATCCTGTAATATAAAATTGTCCTCCTCTGTATTGATTACCCTGCAGAGTTTAGTGTCATGTGCAAATATTGAAATTCAACTCTGCATGCCCCCTACAAGATCATTAATAAATATGTTAAAAAGAAGCGGGCCCAATGCTTCACAGAAGTTTGTAACGTTGAGCCGCGATAATCAAAAAATTGCATTTTCACCACAAAAATGTTTTTTTACCCCCAAATTTTGCATTTTCACAAGGGTAACAGGAGAAATTGCATGATACGATTTGCTGTACAATTTCTCCTGAGTATGCCAATATCCAATATGTGGGGGAAAACTACTGTTTGGGCGCAGAGCAGGGCTTGGAAGGGAAGGAGCACCACTTGACATTTTGAATGCAAAATTTGCTGGAATAATTAGCATAGGCCATGTCAAGTTTGGAGAGACCCTGGTTTGCCTAAACAGTGCAAGTGACACCATTTTGTAAACTAGATCCCACAGGGAACTTATCCAGATGTGTGTTGAACTGTGCACCTTTAAACCCCCAAGTGCTTTACAGAAGTTTATAACATTCAGCTGTGAAAATTAAAATTTTCCCACAAAAATATTTTTTTTATTTTTGCAAGGATAGCATACCCTTCTATCTGAATTTTAAAAAAAACTGACCGTCACATCCAAACATAGACTAGGTGTGAACATGTGCTAACCTAGAGTCACCAACTTGCATACAATCAAATAAATAAGGCAGCACTCTGTAACGCCATACCTTGTAAACATGAAATATGAAAATTGAATTGCATTACTGCACTAGAAATATGAAAAATTGAGAAAGCTTAGCTCATAAATTGGCCAATTGATGTGTACCTGGTATAGAGGATTGGCATTGATAGGTCCTGGTAACGAGAAATGCCTTAACATGGCTACCTGGTACACATGAATTGGCCAAATTATGCACTAAGCTTTCTAAATTTTTCAGATTTCTAGTGCAGTAATGCAATTCAATTTTCATATTTCATGTTTGCAAGCTATAGCACTACAGAGTGCTGCCTTGCTGCCTTTATTTGATGGTACCCCATATGTGGTCGAAAACTACTTTTGAGGCACAGTGCAAAGCTCAGAAGGGAAGAAGTACCATAATGGAGTTCACATTTTGCTGGACTGGTTTGAGGGTGCCATGTCACATTGTCAGAGCATTTGAGGTGCCAGAACAGCAGAACCCCCCATAAGAGACCCCTTTTTACAAACTACACCTCTCAAAGAATTTATCTAGGGGTACAGTGATCGTATTGACACCACAAGTGGGTACCAGAATTTTATTCCATTGGGTAATGAAGAAAAAAATAATTAAATTTTTACCACAAATATTTTGTGTTAGCCCCAGATTTTACATTTAAACACTGTGAAATGGGTAAAAATGGCATCAAATTTGTCCCCCAATTTCTGCTGACTATAGAAATACTCTGTAAGTGGCTGTATAGTACTGTCCTGTATTTAGCCAGACAGTGAGACTTGGGAGGGACGCTATTGGCAAATAGCATTCCGTCCCTCCCGAGTCTTGCCATATAACTAAGCAGTACTGTTATACAGGAGGTATCCATATACAGAGCCCCTAAATGCTAGAAGAGCAGAATCCTCCCTCACGTGACCCTATCTTGGAAATGATACGCTTTGGGGAATTTATTTACAGGTGTTGTGACGATTTTGATGTTGTGAGTGAAAATTGCAAATTGCCGTTGTTGTGACCAGTACGTTGTGCTGCCCAGCTCATGCACCTGTAAATTAGGCGCGCTCTCATCACTGCAGAAATTCCAAACATGTGGACATTAACTGTGGTTTAGGCACACTGGGGCTCAGAAAGGAGGGGGCATTTGGACTTTGGAGCACAGAATTTGCTGAATTTCTTTTAGAGGATGAGGGCCATTTCGCTTTTCCAGAGCCTTTGTGCTACCAGTAATGTGGAAGCCCCCTATATTTCCATTAACAGATGACGTACTTGAGTTGGGACTTGTTTTTATTGTTGGTTGAGTTGAAGCTTTTATTGGGAACATTCTACATAACATTTTGGATCACATTTATCCGGCTCCCTACGCTGAGCACTTACATCAGAGTTTTCATCTAAATCTCTGAGTGACGTAATTCAAATGAAACCCCAAAGGGAGGCACTCAATATAATGAGGCAGCACAGTTACTCTGGATTCCATCTGGCCTCTGTTTAGTGGTGTCCTTTTTTGAGAGGTGCACAAAACTGTGGCTGACGCATGCCTAAAAAAACGGACACCGCCGGTCGCTGGATCACATGATCAGACGACATCCATAGTGTCTCTATCTGCCTTATAATAGGGAATCTTCCACCAGTGTTCCATCTGAATCACGTATTTCAGACATTTACATGGAAACATCGATATAAGTGATCAGCACAAATGGCAGAATAAATGTGCGCCAATCCTTTCTGCGATTTTTGGGAGGAAGAATGAAAAAATCAACAGCAAGTGAAGAATTGGTTTTATTTATTTTTTCACCGTTACTCCAGCAGCATATGTGATTAGACAACTTTAATCTTCGGGTCGGTGCGATTACAGCGATACCAGATTTATATTGGGTTTTTATGTTTGACTGCTGTCACACACTAAAAGACTCTTTTTTTTCAAAAATAAATTTTTGAATCACAATATTTTGAGAGCTATAATTTGTCAAAATTTCTGCTGACAAAGTCATATTAGGGTTTGTTTTTTGTGGGACGAGTTGATGTTTTTATTGGTACCATTTTCGAACTCATTACTTTTTTTATTGCTTTCTATTCCAATTTTTGGGAGGCATAATAAACAAAAACCAACAATGCAGGAATTGGGTTTTTTAATGCCATTCCGCATGTGGTAAAATTGATATGGCAGCTTTTTTTTTCTTCAGGTCAGTTTGATTACATCAATACCCCATTTATATAGTTTTTTTTATGTTTTTACGCTTTTGCACAATTAAAACTATTTTATAGAAACAATAATTATTTTTGCATCGCTTTATCCTGAGAGCCCCAACTTTTTTATTTTTCAGCTGATTGAGCTGTATGATGGCTTGTTTTTTTGCTGGACAAGATGATGTTTTCAGCTATATAATTTTTATTTACATTTGCCTTTTTGATCCCATTTTCTTCCACCTTTTTGTTCGGTGGTATGATGATAAAGCATTGTTTTTTTTTGCCTTGTTTTTTTTATTTTTTTTTTACAGTGTTCACCAAAGAGGCTAACAGGTTGTTCCAGACGCTGCTATACCAAATATGTGTACTTTTATTTTTTATTTAAAAAAAAAAATTCATAATAATGTTTCTTAATGGGTACAATATATATATATTTTTTTATTTTGTAATTCTTTAAAAAATATATTTTTACAACTTTTTTTAAACTTTTTTACTTATTCCCACTATGAGACTTTCACTTTCTGCAGTCTGATCGCAGTTATAATGCAGGTGCTTTGCTATACCTTATAATCTGTCAGTGCTGCAGACTCAAATTAGTTAGGTCATGCACTGCGCATAATCTAACTAATTTGCTGGTGTCCTGTATGTCATCATGATGATGCCTGGTCACCATGGCAATGATCGGCATCCCGCGATGACAGTTCCAGAACGCCGATCCAAGGGCAGATGGGCTTTCTTCCGTCTGCCTGCTCGTTATATACTGTGATTGCAGCATTTATGGGGATAATGTGCTGGGAGCGGTGTGGGCATCACTCCTGGCATTGAGAAACAAGTTTCAGCTGTCAGATTCAGCTGACACTCGGCGGCGATCACTCGACGTATATATACTGCATTGGTCAGGAGGTCATTCCCGACCATGACGTATACATACTTCAAATGTAGGGAAGGGGATAAAGATAAAGCGAATCTGTTAGCAGGTTTTTGCTACCTCATCTGAGAGCAGCATGATGTAGGTAAAGAGACCCTGAATCCAACAATTTATCACTTAGTTTACTGGGTGCAGCAGTTCTGACACAATCAGAGTTTTTAGATATAAGATGAAGCAGAGCTGAGAAAGCTAACCTGGCCCACATCTGGCTCTTTGTGTACATAGACTATTGACAGTGAGCTACTTATCACAGGAAAGGGTGGAGTTGGACTAGCAAGCACATACTAGCTAGTCACAGCAATGATAATGTCCTAGGGATACAATTTTCACTAAAACAGCAGCACACAGTCTGATAAGTGACACATTGTTGAATTTGGAGTTTTAACCCTGACCTCATGCTGTCCTCCGAATACATAGCAAAAACCTGCTGACAGATTTCTTTTAACATGTAATGATGTAAAAACCTTGTTCCCAACATGGTGCACTTCATTTTACATAAGAGTAAATGCACAGATGCCAATGAGTAGTCTATTCTGCCTTTTACATAGACCTGTTAAATAATAGGCTTGAGATTAAGAGATTGCATCATGGCCACATATACTACTATATAGTAAAGGAATCTCAGGTGGTCACCATGTGTAACCAATCAGGTACCAAATGAAGATTAATGGTCAATTTGGAATTCAGGGACCTTTTGTCATTTAAGGCCCAGATATTTCTGTTGAATGCAACAATATTAGTCAGGAGCTGTGATTTCTGGTATGCAAACAAATTGAACAATCCATTTAAAGAGAATTTATCTATAAAGCCGTTTTCATTTTCTGATTGCTGATTTTTTATTCTATACTCTGCACATGATTATGGAGGCAATCAGTGTGCCTAAACTGCTATTCAGATGTGCACTTTACATTAACCACATTGAGCATAGACAGTAGAGGGAACAATGTTGTGGGCATGATCTTTGTAGAAGTCGCTCTGCAGAAAGCAGGAGAGGAGGTGAGCTGTTTTTACCTTCATAAAGGTGCTATCCTTCAATGTAATTTTGCCTGTTATTGTAATAAGAGGATTGCAGAGGACTACTCTCTACAGAACAGGAAATGCCAGCCAATGGAGGGACTTAGTGGCCAGAGGAAAAATGCAATATTTCATGTTTTTTTTAAATATAAAAAGTGATTTGTAAAATTAAGAAATAATATTAATATCTTAAACATAAAAATGATCAAAGCTTTTAAAACAGAAAAGTGGTGTAAAAAGCTTTGAAAAGTCACAAAAATGTTACTCAACTTGGAGTTGCGCAAATATTTTGTAACTTTTGGCGTTTTCACAACAGTTTCTCACAGCTTCTCCAAAATAGGCAGAACTGAGGTGGGACGGGGGTGTAATGCTGTAAGGTGCCAGAGGGCGGTATGAGGTCTTACAAAACTCCCTGCAGACATTCCTGCTACATCCACAGCCTACAGCTCAAAACCGGTGCTATGGAGAGCACCTTAACCCCTTTCGTACAGAGGAAGATGGACGTGGAATCACGTGAGGGAAAGGTAACTAATCTCGGACATACTGTAGAGATGAAAGGGAAATCCTTGGGGCTGACAGTTTCAGTGGATATAGGGATAGTTCAGGAAGAACAGAAAGTAAAGCGGGAAATGTACTATATTATTGAAACAAGAAACTGAGGGTGCTGTACCCAATACTGCATGATACAACTGATGTACTTGAACTGTCCAGTAAACTTTTATGTGTTCAAATGAACTGGGTGTCCCCTGAGTTGTGTGCGGCTGTTCCTGAATATGGAGAATTGAAGACATCGTATGCAAGAGGCCTACAAGTGAATGTAATGCACCCTACACAAGACTGCACACTGAGAATGGGACACGATTTTCCTGTAAAGAACATTATGGAGCACCAGCTCGACCACAGTTACCGCCCTCTGGCACTTTACAAGTGGTGCAGTCGATAGAACAAAATCATGCACCAAGAAAATTTGAAGGATGAGGGGAAGATTCCAGAGAAAACAAAGACGGCAACTGCAGCTAAGCCCAAGATAGCGAACGGTGGCGCATGAGGCAGAGGAAGCTCCGCCCATCATGGGTGTTGGGAGATCAAAAAGGCGCGAAGCTTGGGAGGTGTCCTGTCTGGAGAGGTCGGCAGGTCATGAGTGGTATCCATCCCAGATGGTCACGGTGGAAAAGAACGAAACTGGCACATGACCCAAAAGATAGCTCAGCCCAGGAAGGTGCGGAGCAATGGTATAGTAGACAATGGGAGAGAAGGTCAGCACCATTGATAGTGAGCAAGGAGAGCAGCGAATAAGTTGTGATAGAGCAGTACGGTCACCCGGTTGAGGGTCATGGGCAATATTATGGCATCGCATTCTGTGCATGGAGGAGTGGAAGCAGAAGATGGCTCAGGTGGAGGGAGAAGTGCAACTGGTAGGATTGAGAGCCACAGACGTCCCTGAAGACACCCCGGTGTAGGATCCAGACCCCAGCGAAGGCTCAAGAACTGGAACCTAATTATAAGATGGAGGCAGCCATATCAATGTGGCCAAGGCCTGGCAGCAGGGTGGAGAGAATTGGTGATGGCTATGCTGGTGATCACACATCTGACCCCTAAAGAGATACTGGCCTGGGAAGCAGCCCTCACACCCAGCCACTGATGAAATAGGAAGAGACCCCAGACCCAGAACCCAAGAAGGCCTGGTGTCATGTTCTCAATGGCAAGAGAACATAGCATAAGCATATATAGGAACTAGCTCTTGGAAGATGGGAACTGAGCTGACCATGAACTAAACCTAACACACAACTAGCAGTGGCCGGGTAGCATGCCTACGTTGATTCTAGATGCCCAGCACCAGCCGGAGGACTAAATAATGCTAGCAGAGGGAAATATTAGTCCTAGCTCACCTCTAGAGAAATACCCCGAAAGGAGACAGAGGCCCCCCACATGTATTGGCGGTGAATCAAGATGAAATAACAAACGTAGTATGAAAATAGGTTTAGCAAATTTGAGGTCCACTTACTACATAGCAGAAGACAGAAAGGGCACTTTCATGGTCAGCTGAAAACCCTATCAAAACACCATCCAGAAATTGCTTTAAAACTCTGGCATTAACTCATAACACCAGAGTGGCAATTCCTGTTCACAAGAGCTTTCCAGACACAGTAACGAAACTACAGCTGTGAACTGGAACAAAAATGCAAAAACAAACATGGACAAGAGTCCAACTTATCTAGTAGTTGTCTAGGAGCAGGAACAAGCACAGAGAGGCTTCTGATAACATTGTTGACCGGCAAGCAACTAACAGAGCAGCAAGGTTATATAGCGACTCCCACATCTTGATGGGAACAGGTGAACAGAGAAGATGAAAACACCAGTTCAATTCCACCAGTAGCCACCGGGGGAGCCCAGAATCCAAATTCACAACAGTACCCCCCCCTCAAGGAGGGGGCACCGAACCCTCACCAGAACCACCAGGGCGATCAGGATGGGCCCTATGAAAGGCACGAACCAGATCAGAGGCATGAACATCAGATGCATTCACCCAAGAATTATCCTCCTGGCCGTATCCCTTCCACTTGACCAGATACTGGAGTCTCCGTCTGGAAACACGAGAGTCTAAGATTTTCTCCACAACGTACTCCAACTCACCCTCAACCAACACCGGAGCAGGAGGCTCAACGGAAGGCACAACCGGTACCTCATACCTGCGCAATAATGACCGATGAAAAACGTTATGAATAGAAAAGGATGCAGGGAGGTCCAAACGGAAGGAAACAGGGTTAAGAATCTCCAATATCTTATACGGGCCGATGAACCGAGGCTTAAACTTAGGAGAAGAGACCCTCATAGGGACAAAACGAGAAGACAACCACACCAAATCCCCAACACAAAGCCGAGGACCAACACGACGGTGGCGGTTGGCAAAAAGCTGAGTCTTCTCCTGGGACAACCTCAAATTGTCCACCACCTGCCCCCAGATCTGATGCAATCTCTCCACCACAGCATCCACTCCAGGACAATCCGAAGATTCCACCTGACCAGAGGAAAATCGAGGATGGAACCCCGAATTACAGAAAAACGGGGACACCAAAGTGGCAGAGCTGGCCCGATTATTGAGAGCGAACTCTGCCAATGGCAAAAAAGCAACCCAATCATCCTGGTCAGCAGACACAAAACACCTCAGATATGTCTCCAGGGTCTGATTAGTCCGCTCGGTCTGGCCATTCGTCTGAGGATGGAAAGCGGACGAAAAAGACAAATCTATGCCCATCCTAGCACAGAATGCCCGCCAAAATCTAGACACGAATTGGGTCCCTCTGTCAGAAATGATATTCTCAGGAATACCATGCAAACGAACAACATTTTGAAAAAACAGAGGAACCAACTCGGAAGAAGAAGGCAACTTGGGCAGAGGAACCAAATGGACCATCTTAGAGAAACGGTCACACACCACCCAGATGACAGACATCTTCTGAGAAACAGGCAGATCTGAAATAAAATCCATCGAGATGTGCGTCCAAGGCCTCTTAGGAATAGGCAAGGGCAACAATAATCCACTAGCCCGAGAGCAACAAGGCTTGGCCCGAGCACAAACGTCACAAGACTGCACAAAGCCTCGCACATCTCGTGACAGGGAAGGCCACCAGAAGGACCTTGCCACCAAATCCCTGGTACCAAAAATGCCAGGATGACCTGCCAACGCAGAAGAATGAACCTCAGAGATGACTCTACTGGTCCAATCATCAGGAACAAACAGTTTATCAGGTGGGCAACGATCCGGTCTATCCGCCTGAAACTCCTGCAAGGCCCGCCGCAGGTCTGGAGAAACGGCTGACAATACCACTCCATCCTTAAGGATACCTGTGGGCTCAGAGTTACCAGGCGAGTCAGGCTCAAAACTCCTAGAAAGGGCATCCGCCTTAACATTCTTAGAACCCGGCAGGTATGACACCACAAAATTAAACCGAGAGAAAAATAATGACCAGCGCGCCTGTCTAGGATTCAGGCGCCTGGCGGTCTCAAGATAAATCAAGTTTTTGTGGTCAGTCAATACCACCACCTGATGTCTGGCCCCCTCAAGCCAATGGCGCCACTCCTCAAAAGCCCACTTCATGGCCAAAAGCTCCCGATTCCCAACATCATAATTCCGCTCAGCGGGCGAAAATTTACGGGAAAAGAAGGCACAAGGCCTCATCACGGAGCAGTCAGAACTTTTCTGCGACAACACTGCCCCAGCTCCGATCTCAGAAGCGTCGACCTCAACCTGAAAAGGTAGAGCAACATCAGGCTGACGCAACACAGGGGCAGAGGAAAAACGGCGCTTAAGCTCCCGAAAGGCCTCCACAGCGTCAGGGGACCAATCAGCAACATCAGCACCCTTCTTAGTCAAATCGGTCAATGGCTTAGCAATATCCGAAAAACCAGCAATAAATCGACGATAAAAGTTAGCAAAGCCCAAAAATTTCTGAAGACTCTTAAGAGAAGAGGGCTGCGTCCAATCACAAATAGCTTGAACCTTGACAGGATCCATTTCAATGGAAGAGGGAGAAAAAATATATCCCAAAAAGGAAATCCTCTGTACCCCAAAAACACACTTAGAACCCTTCACACACAAAGAATTAGACCGCAAAACCTGGAAAACCCTCCTGACTTGCTGGACATGAGAGTCCCAGTCATCCGAAAAAATCAGAATATCATCCAGATACACAATCATAAATTTATCCAAATAATCGCGAAAAATATCATGC
The DNA here is from genome assembly GCF_051348905.1 of Ranitomeya variabilis. Taxonomy (NCBI): domain Eukaryota; kingdom Metazoa; phylum Chordata; class Amphibia; order Anura; family Dendrobatidae; genus Ranitomeya; species Ranitomeya variabilis. Next base: position 70,521,250 of record NC_135233.1, read on the forward strand.
ATAAAGGACTGGAAAACTGACGGAGCATTTGAAAGACCAAAAGGCATCACTAAATACTCAAAGTGGCCCTCGGGCGTATTAAATGCGGTTTTCCACTCATCCCCCTGCCTGATTCGCACCAAATTATACGCCCCACGAAGGTCAATCTTAGAGAACCACTTGGCCCCCTTTATGCGAGCAAACAAATCAGTCAGCAACGGCAATGGATATTGATATTTTACAGTGATTTTATTCAAAAGCCGATAATCGATACATGGTCTCAAAGAGCCGTCTTTTTTTGACACAAAGAAAAAACCGGCTCCTAAGGGAGATGACGATGGACGAATATGTCCCTTTTCCAAGGACTCCTTTATATATTCTCGCATAGCAGCATGTTCAGGCACAGACAGATTAAATAAACGACCCTTTGGGTATTTACTACCCGGGATTAAATCTATGGCACAATCGCACTCTCGGTGCGGAGGTAATGAACCAAGCTTGGATTCTTCAAAGACGTCACGATAGTCAGACAGGAACTCAGGAATTTCAGAGGGAATAGATGATGAAATGGAAACCACAGGTACATCCCCATGAGCCCCCTTACATCCCCAGCTCAAGACAGACATAGCTCTCCAGTCGAGGACTGGGTTGTGAGATTGCAGCCAAGGCAATCCTAGCACCAAATCATCATGTAGATTATACAGCACCAGAAAGCGAATAATCTCCTGGTGATCCGGATTAATACGCATAGTTACTTGTGTCCAGTATTGTGGTTTATTATTAGCCAATGGGGTGGAGTCAATCCCCTTCAGAGGAATAAGAGTCTCCAAAGGCTCTAAATCATACCCACAGCGTTTGGCAAAGGACCAATCCATAAGACTCAAAGCGGCGCCAGAGTCGACATAGGCGTCCGTGGTAATAGATGACAAAGAGCAAATCAGGGTCACAGATAGAATAAACTTAGACGGTAAGGTGCAAATGGAAACAGATTTATCAAGCTTTTTAGTGCGCTTAGAGCATGCTGATATAACATGAGTAGAATCACCACAATAGAAACACAACCCATTTTTCCGTCTAAAATTCTGCCGCTCGCTTCGGGACAGAATTCTATCACACTGCATACTCTCTGGCGACTTCTCAGTGGACACCGCCAGATGGTGAACTGGTTTGCGCTCCCGCAAACGCCTATCGATCTGAATAGCCATTGTCATGGACTCATTCAGACCCGCAGGCACAGGGAACCCCACCATAACATCCTTAATGGCATCAGAGAGACCCTCTCTGAAAGTCGCCGCCAGGGCGCACTCATTCCACTGAGTAAGCACAGACCATTTACGGAATCTTTGACAGTAAATTTCCGCTTCATCTTGCCCCTGAGATAGGGACATCAAAGTTTTTTCTGCCTGAAGCTCCAAATGAGGTTCGTCATAAAGCAACCCCAAGGCCAGAAAAAACGCATCCACATTGAGCAACGCAGGATCCCCTGGTGTCAATGAAAAAGCCCAGTCTTGAGGGTCGCCCCGGAGCAAGGAAATCACAATCCTGACCTGCTGTGCAGGGTCTCCGGCAGAGCGAAATTTCAGGGACAAAAATAATTTGCAATTATTTCGAAAATTCTGAAACCCAGATCTATTCCCCGAGAAAAATTCCGGCAAAGGAATTCTCGGCTCAGATATAGGTGCATGACAAACAAAGTCTTGCAAATTTTGTACCTTCGTGGCGAGATTATTCAAACCTGCAGTTACACTCTGAAGATCCATTACAAACAGGTGGACACAGAGCCATTCAAAGATTAGAAGGAGAAAAAAAAAAAAAAAAAAAATTCTCAGCAGACTTCTTATTTCTCTCCTTTCTCAGCCAAGGATTTTAACCCTTTAGTGGCCAGTCAAACTGTCATGTTCTCAATGGCAAGAGAACATAGCATAAGCATATATAGGAACTAGCTCTTGGAAGATGGGAACTGAGCTGACCATGAACTAAACCTAACACACAACTAGCAGTGGCCGGGTAGCATGCCTACGTTGATTCTAGATGCCCAGCACCAGCCGGAGGACTAAATAATGCTAGCAGAGGGAAATATTAGTCCTAGCTCACCTCTAGAGAAATACCCCGAAAGGAGACAGAGGCCCCCCACATGTATTGGCGGTGAATCAAGATGAAATAACAAACGTAGTATGAAAATAGGTTTAGCAAATTTGAGGTCCACTTACTACATAGCAGAAGACAGAAAGGGCACTTTCATGGTCAGCTGAAAACCCTATCAAAACACCATCCAGAAATTGCTTTAAAACTCTGGCATTAACTCATAACACCAGAGTGGCAATTCCTGTTCACAAGAGCTTTCCAGACACAGTAACGAAACTACAGCTGTGAACTGGAACAAAAATGCAAAAACAAACATGGACAAGAGTCCAACTTATCTAGTAGTTGTCTAGGAGCAGGAACAAGCACAGAGAGGCTTCTGATAACATTGTTGACCGGCAAGCAACTAACAGAGCAGCAAGGTTATATAGCGACTCCCACATCTTGATGGGAACAGGTGAACAGAGAAGATGAAAACACCAGTTCAATTCCACCAGTAGCCACCGGGGGAGCCCAGAATCCAAATTCACAACAGCCTGGTGGGTAGTCGAAATGATCAAAGGGAAGTAGAAGCTGGAGAAGTGGGTGAGGGCCCAGCTGGTGTGTCCCAGAGATGGAGAAGTCAGTGAACTGATGACACATGGTCACATTCAGTATTTCAGCCCCCAGCAGTTGTTTGGGTTCATCCAATAGACCTGGACCAGCCACCGTGTATATGCCAATGTCAGATCCTTGAGGCACGTGTTCACTCTTCAAGTGTGGGCCTGTGTGTGCTTCATCAAAGAAGATGTGCCACAGAGGTGATATGCAGTGGAGGCAATCCTGATTCCAGAGGAAGATCCTCAGGCAGTGCGGCTGTAAGATGCGACCCTCCAGGTGGCTACCGTACCACAGCAAGATCAACGGGCAGAAAGGGCTCGTACATGTATAAGCCCTACACTGTCAGAAACAGTGATACATTACCGCAGAAGCAGCAGGGACGCTGCATCCAGCCATGCTTCTTCCATGCGCAGCACCAAGGCCTCAATCCTATCCACAGCAACAGGTGCTGCAACCGCATTGTATGTCTGCCAAAGGTCCCACTTAACAATATATGTGGGAAAATCAGGTGCCAAGAAGATATGGGTTTTAGGACGGCCATGGAGTTTAAATTGCGGTCATGGAGAACAGATCAGCTGTGACCGATTTCAGCAGTGATCGTTGCACATAAAGAAGGAAGGAACTGTTCTGCATTCCCATGGGCAAGAGGCCCAGCACTGACCAGGAACCCCAGTTGTTGGCCAGAATGGTCAAAGTTTTTGTGTTTCCTCCCTCTTTGTTTGTTTTGTACACGTTTGCGTACCACTCTGCTGAATTAAGGGATTGTGAACTGTTAAGTGGTCCCAAACCTTTTTTTATCCCTATGAACTGTGCAAATTGCCCTATGGACTCTGTCCCATTTTCCCTGAACTTTGCCCCATGCTATCCATTAACTTTTCTCCAAGGGACTGCGAGCCTGACACGGGGACAGCATTGTGCAATTGAAGGGACTGTTCGCAAAGGGGGAAGAAATGGACAACCCGATGTTCGAGCCGGGTAAGGACTTTATGGACTGTGCTCCTGGATTGCTGGAGCTGTTTGCGTGTCGGTCAATGGGCTTCTAGTTAGAAGAACTTGGACACTGCATGTTGGGGTCCCAATTCAGTGAGTGCGGGGTCATGCATACCAGTAAGAAAAATGGACGACTTGATGTCTCAACTAGATTGAAGAAACTGGGCTGTGCCCATGAACTGTTTGGTAGCTGTTGTTATGTGGGCCTGAGGGCCATTGTTTTAAAAGAATTTCCCAATAGTAGATCAGATAGAGATGGAGAGTTTGTTTGCTAAGTGACTAGGTAAAGTTCAAGGTGCAGTAGGCTGATAGCAGAAGCAAATACAAAGTGTTCTGGGCGATATGAGGCTTTGCAAGACTCCCTGCGGACATTCCTCTGACATTCGGAGCCTACAGCTCGAAACAAGTGCTATGGAGAGCACTTTAACCCCTTCCGTACAAAGGAGGATGGACTTGAAACTGCGTGAGGCAAAGACAGCGGGACTGAACATGAAATCCCTGGTGCTCACAGGATTTGTGGATATAGGGATAGTTCAGGAAGAACAGAAAGCAAAGCAGGAAACATACTGTAATACTGAAACAAGAAACGGAGGGTGCTATCCCCAATAAAATTTGATGTACTTGAACTGTCCATTAAACTTATGTGTTGCCAAGAACGGGGTGTCCTCTGAGTTGTATGCAGCTGTTCCTGAATATGGAGAATTGAAGACAGAGGAGGCATGTGGCCTGCAAATGAGTGCAATGCACCATATACAAGACAGCACACTAGGACAGGGACACAATTTTCCTGCAAGTGCCAGGGCAGTTTGGAGCATCAGCTCGACCAACGCTACTACATTCTAGCACCTTACAGTGCTTTAGCCCATCTAGTTCATAACAAGCTGTAGCATACCTTAATCCAGCCCCTGACTGAAGTAAGATAAATGCTGAGACACCACTTTTCAGATGCACCTGATTCATTAAGAGGTGTACACCACTTCCTGAATCAAGAGCATCGGGGCCAAAGTCTTGAATGAAATATTAGGTCATTTTATAATATCACATTCCATATAAAGGGGTTGTCCACTACTCAGACAACCCATTCTGAATCCCTGTTTTACTCCAGTAAAATAACACTTATACTCATCTCCGGTGTCGGCGCTGTTCAAGCAATGTCCGCTCTGGCTCTGTTAAGGCTCATATGACATTATGTCACACAATCCTTGCATCCAATCAGCTCTGACTTCACTTTTCTCTCTTATGGACGCAATTGACATCTGGAGGAAGTGACAGGGCAACAGCAGCTCACACATCCTCTGGATATCTTGATCTGTCCATAGGAGGTGAGAGTGAAGCCTGCGCTGATTGGCCACAGGGATCACGTGACAAAGTCACGCAAGCCCCGGGAGAGCCAGTGCCGACACCACTGGAACACCAGAGGTTAGTATATGTTGTTATTTTAATGGGGGAAATATAGGGATATCCAAGGCGTTTTCCAAATAGTGGACAACCCCTTTAATAAAGTATTTAAAACATACAATACATTAGACTCCGAAGACTAGCCCAATGAAAATTAGAAAATATTCAGTGAGTCAGCTAAATTATGACCAAGCTGAACCAATTTGTTGCTTTCTTTCTGCTTCTGCTTTATATTAAACTACATCAGGAGAATGTTAAACACTGGAAAATGGAAAGTTTAATTTTCTTAGAGGAACTTTAGCTATTAATTGTATTTTTAACTTTGCTTGAACTTAGTTTTGACCTTTAATGTCACTCATGCTTGCCAGAAAACTGTTCCTTTGTATAGAAATTACTTAATTCTATCCCGTGATCATTAAATTGAATACCGTGCGCATTAGTCGTAAAGAAAGAATTATTCACTGAAACATTTTAATAACACCTCTAATTACTCTGATAGATCTCACCTATTAATTCTTCTGGGCTTCTCCTTCTCTTTGCTGTGATAACAAGACCAATTCTTGTCAGTCCCAAAGTTAATTTCATTCCTTCAACACCAATTCTAGTTCTTATCTTTTTTTTTATCTTCAAATTTGCCTGCCAGCAATGTATATACAGTATTTCTGCTTCCAAAGTGGAGTGGTGAAAGATCTTCTTGTGACAAGCGAAAATTAATTCATAAGAAACTGACAGTCAACATATTGAGACTGTGTCATATAGGAAATGTTACTGGATTTACAGTATAGAGAATACAATGAGCTTCAAACTGGGTGGTGGATAAAATTATGAAGTTGCGTTTTTTGCATCTTTTTTTATCTTTAATCGTATTCATTGATTATTTTTCAATGGAGTTGATGCAAAACTGTCAAAAAGTGTAATATATTAAATCTTGGATCTTATTAAAAACCAACATTGGATCCCAAATCTGATGTACAAAGTTATAGTCACTCTGACTTTGAGAAGTTCAGAAACAGCGAGTTTTTCAAATGTAAACCATTCCAGGAAACACTTTTTTTGGTGAAGTGTTTGGAGTCTTTCTTTTTCAGAAATGGTTTCTGATGCAATTTTGAAGAGTTCATGATATTTTTCATTATTTCCTTCTAGGCCATCTTAAGTTGAAATAAGGAAGACCCACGGGTAGCTGACTATCAACATCAAAAGAAAAGGTGTCGCCATTGCCTCAATGTTCGAATATTTTCACCTTCTCCGGTCCTAGGTCTGGCAAAAGCTTTCCCATTCATTTTTTTTCCCTGTGACTCTTAATATGTAGTCTACTTAATCAAATGTCCATGCATTCTCAGATATCTTGAAGACATGATATGTTAATATTCATGTTCATGTTCATGACATTTTGTCTTCAACCGATATGTTGAAGACAACATATCCAAGACTGCATCTTCCACAATAAATCTACCATAAGGTGCAAACAGACCATGCTACCTATTCTATCACATTTTGTATCTGCCAGACATAATGTTGCCAAACTCTGACAGATCTTGGAAACAGTTCCAATGACCAGACGAGGGGGCAATAGAATTCACAAACTAAAAGCGAGAGAAGCCTATTGGATTTAAACATGCAGTGCCTTGCAAAAGTATTCGGCCCCCTGGAACTTTCAAACCTTTTCTCACATATCATGCTTCAAACATAAAGATTCCAAATGTAAATTTTTGGTGAAGAATCAACAACAAGTGGAACACAATTGTGAAGTTGAAAGAAATTTATTGCTTATTTTAAATTTTTGTGGAAATTCAAAAACTGAAAAGTGGGGCGTGCAATATTATTCGGCCCCTTTACTTTCAGTGCAGCAAACTCACTCCAGAAGTTCATTGTGGATCTTGGAATGATCCAATGTTGTCCTAAATGCCTAATGATGATAAATATAATCCACCTGTGTGTAATCAAGTCTCCGTATAAATGCACCTGCTCTATGATAGTCTCAGGGTTCTGTTTGAAGCACAGAGAGCATCATGAAGACCAAGGAACACAACAGGCAGGTCCGTGATACTGTTGTGAAGAAGTTTAAAGCCAGATTTGGATACAAAATTATTTCCAAAACTTTAAACATCCCAAGGAACACTGTGCAAGAGATCATATTGAAATGGAAGAATTATCATACCACTGCAAATCTACCAAGACCCAGCTGTCCCTCTAAACTTTCATCTCAAACAAGGAGAAGACTGATCAGAGATGCAGCCAAGAGGCTCATGATCACTCTGGATGAACTGCAGAGATCTACAGCTGAGGTGGGACAGTCAGTCCATAGGACAACAATCAGTCGTATAATGCACAAATCTGGCCTTTATGGAAGAGTGGCAAGAAGAAAGTCATTTCTCAAAGATGTCCATAAAAAGTGTCATTTAAAGTTTGCAACAAGCCACCTGGGAGACACACCAAACATGTGGAAGAAGGTGCTCTGGTCAGATGAAACCAACATCAAACTTTTTGGTGACAATGCCAAACGATATGTTTGGCGTAAAGGCAACACAGCTCATCACCCTGAACACACCATCCCCACTGTCAAACATGGTGGTGGCAGCATCATGGTTTGGGCCTACTTTTCTTCAGCAGGGACAGGGAAGATGGTTAAAATTGATGGTAAGATGGATGGAGCCAAATACAGGACCATCCTTGAAGAAAACCTGTTGGAGTCTGCAAAAGACCTGAGACTGGGATGGAGATTTGTCTTCCAACAAGACAATGATCCCAAACATAAAGCAAAATCTACAATGGAATGGTTCACAAATAAAGGTATCCAGGTGTTAGAATGTCCAGACCTCAATCCGATCAAGAATCTGTGGAAAGAGTTGAAAACTGCTGTCCACAAACGATCTCCATCAAACCTCACTGAGCTCGAGCTGTTTGCCAAGGAAGAATGGGCAAGAATTTCAGTCTCTCGATGTACAAAACTGATAGAGACATACCCCAAGCGACTTGCAGCTGTAATCGCAACAAAAGGTGGCGCAACAAAGTATTAAGTTAAAGGGGTCAAATAATATTGCAGGCCCCACTTTTCAGTTTTTTAATTTCCACAAAAATGTAAAATAACCAATAAATTTTGTTCAACTTGACAATTGTGTTCCACTTGCTGTTGATTTTTCACCAAAAATTTACATTTGGTATCTTTATGTTTGAAGCATGATATGTGGGAAAAGGTTGAAAAGTTACAGGGGGCCGAATACTTTCGCAAGGCACTGTAACAAACTTTAGAACCCCATGGTTTGAATAAACATAGATATTTGTTGGGAATTTGCCTGAAATTGCTATACTTCCTCCTTTTATATAACTCATTTAATATATTTTGTTTTATTTCACGCTTCCTACGTGTCCACGAGGTACTGGAGTTTGTCTTCTCCTGCTCTTTTAGATATCTTTCCCTTTTCTTTAATCTTTTACTCTCCTTCCCATTTTTTTCTTTTGGTTTCTCTTCTTACATCACTTCTGCACTCCTCCAATTTTCTGCACCTTATTCTATTCTGCACGTTTTACTGATGTCCCTCGTTTTGCTATGTTCTAACAGTCTCCTTTCTGCGCATGTCTCCCCTTCATTCTCAGCTTATTTCAGCAGTCTCTAGCCATTCGGATCACTGCATATGCGCACTCATGAACGCGAACGTCATCAACTCCCATCAGACACTGGGAGTTTGCGTCATCATCTCCGCCCACCTCTTCCTCTGAAGTCGACACTCCTGTTCCAGGGCTATACGCATCAGCGTGCTAAGACACGCTACTCTCACAGCACAAGTACCTCGCAAACAAACACCGATGGACACATGGAAAGGTAACTGCATATCTCTTGAAGGTCTTTCTTGTGATGGATCTTTCTTGTAATAAGATCACTTTTACACATAATATGTAGAACGCACTTGTTTAGATTTCACTCGTCATTTCACTCTGTTGTGTATCCGCTTTTTGGGCTCCCCTGGTGGTACTGGTGACTTGTTTGCACTTTGCTTCTTCTGTTCACCTGCTTCCATCAGTGTTTGGGAGTTTCCTATTTAGCCTTGCTCTCCAGTCATTTCCTTGCCGGTCAGCATTGTAACCAGAGCCTTCGGTTGCATGTTCCTGCTACTAGTCTGCTGATCAGCTAAGTGGACTTTGTCCTTTTGTTTTGTACCTTTTGTCCAGTTTGCAGTTTTTGTAATTCTCTGTAGCTGGAAGCTCTTGCGGGCTGAAATTGCCACTCCTGTGTCATGAGTTGACACAGGAGTCTTAAAGTAATTTCAGGATGGTTTTTGAAAGGGTTTTCAGTTGACCGTTAAGTCCTCTTTTGTATCCTTCTGCTATCTAGTAAGTGGACCTCTCTTTGCTAAATCTACTTTCATACTGTGTATGTCTTTTCCTCTTAATTCACCGTTATTACATGTGGGGGGCTGCTATCATCTTTTGGGTATTTCCCTAGAGGTAAGCCAGGTCTGTTTCTTCCTCTACCAGGCGTAGTTAGTCCTCCGGCTGGCGCGTGGCATATAGGAAGCCGTAGGTATGCTCCCTGGCTACTGTTAGTTGTGTGGTAGATTTAGCTCACGGTCAACTCGAGTTTCCATCACCCGAGAGCTCGTTCGTTACTTATTTGTTTTTTACGTTCCCTTGCCATTGGGAACCATGACATCACTCCTTGAATTCCAGCGGTCCCCTTACCTGATTGCCCATGAATTATAAGGCTGTTTTATCAGCTTTTTCCTTTTACATTGCAGAATCTCATTCACTTGATTGAAGCAACAGCCACTTGAAAATCCTATCAGTTCATATATGTACTGAACAGCCCTGATAATATGATATATTATGATTTAGTTTTGTATGTAAATTAAACCTACCTGGTGTCACGGGTTCCCCGTGACAGAGAGGAGCCAGTAGAACACAGCTTCTAATTTCTCCTTCTCTTGCACTGATTAGAAGCACTTCACCTTCTTATTAAATGGTATAAATTTCTTTTGTCAGTGCAGGTGTTAACATTCTCTGTTGAGAGCTCCTGGAGTGTTAAGACTCTCAGCCGTGCACTGTTAGCAACTCCCAGCTCCTATAGAATTTGGGTCCAGGCTAGAACTCATTATCAGAGATACCATTTGCTGCATGGCTGGAGGTTGTTAGTGGTTATTATTAGATAAAGGGTGGATTTATCTATGATGTGCGGTGAAGTCACTGAGCTTGAACTGCGGTGACCACATAGCTGACTTTTTCCCACGGTGAAGAGGTCATGGCAGTTCAGCCCTGCTAGAAACGCAGCCTACCGGAGGTAACCTCGATGACATCACCGCTAGTCACTGAGGCTGCGCTTGCAGCAGCTCATTCACCAGTGGTTCAAGATGCGACCGTCCAGGCTGAAAACTATTAATCCCCAGACATGGATTACAGCGTGGGACAGAATGACAGACAGGTGTGGTATATTTTTGTTTTTTTAATTTTTATTTTATTACAGGAGAACGAGGGCTGCGGTGTAATTAGGCATTAGGTAAGTATAACTGTGTTTGTTATTTTTAAATAAAAATGGAAAACTGTGTTTAGTCTTATTTCTAATAAAGGACTTTATTCTCAGTGTGTCTTAATTTATCATACAACTATAGGATTAGTAATGGATAGGTGTCTTATAGATACCTCTCCATTACTAAGCTGTGGGCTTGATGTCACCTGACAATGCAAAGGTGACATCAACCCCACAAATATGAACCCTACTTGCCACAGGGCAAGTGGGAACAGCCAGGCAAAGCATCAGAATTGGTGCATCTAATACATGTGCCTTTTCTGTGTGGCTGAAGGCTGCTATTTTTAGGCTGTGGGGCAATATCCATGGCGCCTTACCAGCCTGAGAATATTAGCCCCCAGCTGTCTGTTTGAGGAAGGCTGGTTGTCAAAAATGGGGGGACCTCATGCCATTTTTTTAAATTATTTATTTAAATAATTAAAAAATATGGTGTGGGCACCCCTCTATTCTTGTTAATCAGCCTTGCTGAAGCTGACAGCTGATGGTTACAGCCCCCAGCTGTGGGTTTTGCCTGGCTGGTTATCAAAACCACAGGGGAACCCATGCAGGATTTTTTCATTATTTATTTACACCGCATGAGCAGCTGATGAAGGCCAGCATCACATTACCATAGAATAAGGGCGAGTGCTATGCAAGAAAACATCGCATAGCACTCAGCATAGTGTTAATTTATGGGGCAGCTCACATCAGGATTTATTTTCCCAGCCGTATTCGGCATGCATGTAAAATCGCAGCATGCTGCGATTGCCACAGAGACTTGGCCAAGACTCGCCAATGGAAGCCTATGAGTGCGAGAAAAAAAATCTCACAGCACTCGGACCATGTGAGTGCTGTCTGACTTTTACGCACTGATGTCCTTTGAAAAGCCAGCAATTCATGTTCCGCATACAGTAAAATCACACTGACAGGTTAGAATAGAATTGATAGAAAAGATATATACACATAGAATACATATATATAGATGTCAGTGGCACACACATATATATATATATGTTTAAATATTAGATAGATAGATAGATAGATAGATAGATAGATAGATAGACTGGCAATTCATCTGCTGTGTACTGTAAAATCACTGCAGGAGCCGACAGGATAGAAGAGATGGATTATATACAGTAAACATGGAAAGAATAGGTAGATATACAGATGTCTGTGACAAATACAATTAGTACAGTGTGTGTGCAGCTTTCTGTACATGTATTTAATTAATAAAACATTATTTTTCAGAAAAATGGTGTGGGCTTCTGCGCAATTTTCATAACCAGCAGAGGGAAAGCCGATGGCTGGGGTCCGATGTTTATAGCCTGGAAAGGGGGTAATACCCATGGAGGTTCCCTGGCTATTAATATCAGCTCACAATTGTACACTTAGCCTTTACTTGCTTTTAAAATGGGGGATCCTAAGAAAATGATGTAGGATCCCCATATAATTAATAACCAGGAAAAAGGCCATGCAGAGAGCTGTGGGCTGATATTAATAGCCTAGGAAGGGGCCATGGATACTGGCCATCACAGGAAAAAAAACATCATGTCTCAGCCGCCCCAGAAAGGCGCATATCTAAAATGCGCCAATTCTGGCACTTTGGCTCGCTCTTCCCACTTGCCCTGTAGTGATGTCAAGTGGCGTGATAGTTGGGGGGAGGAGTTGATATCACCTTTGTATTGTCAGGTGACATCAACCCCAGAGGTTAGTAATGGAGAGGCGTCAATAAGACACCCCCATTATTAACCCCATAATCACATTGTATGAAAACACAGACACACAGGAAAAAGTCCTTTAATTGAAAGAAAGACACAGACTCCTTTAATAATCTTAATTAAACCATACTTATGAACTCGCCTATTCCTCGATGCCCTTGTCATCTGCAAAAGAGGTAAAAAAACAAACAATATTCCTCACCTTTTTCTGTGTGGTGGGATGATGTTTTTAGCCTGGGGGGGCCAGTGTTAGGGTTGGCGGAACGCACCGAATATATTTATTAGATGGGATAGGTGCGTTCGCAACCCGGGATCCTCCGTGCAGGAAAGAACCTGCTGCTAAGTAAGGCGGCGAAGCAAAATAGAATAAACGAACTCTGTTACTTCACAGAGCCCGTAGTAAAGAGAACGCTGTGCCCTGTTTAGCTCACAGGGGACACAGCTACTGTGTAGAGCCGACAATGGTCATGCAGTCCAACCAACATGCAGCTCCTCTCCGGTGGAGCCAGAATTCTATCTGCTATTAGCCAGCCCTGAATTCACACATAAACTCCTCGCCGGAGGTGCCAGCATTCTAGGGGCTTATTTCAGCCGGGTCCCTGACTGCATACACAAAACTCCTCGCTGGAGGTGCCAGCATTTAAGGGGCTTATTTCAGCCGGGTCCCTGACCACACACACGACCACACTGGCGCTGAGCTCATACATATTTGACACTAGCGCATGGCCGTGCGGTCATGAGAACCTTATATAGCTGCAGCACCTACAGGACCTTCCAAGAAGGACCAATTGAAGGCTTCCACAGAACTTGACCAGGTACAGGACCTTCCTGGAGGACCAATGGAAGTTGCTGCAGTATGTGACCCTTGATCTCCACTGAGAGATCTTACCCTGGGCATGCTCAGTGTGTGCAAAGCAGGACTTAGTCCCAGAAAAGCCTGCTCATCGCAGATCAGTGCAGGGTACAATAGCAGAGCCTGGAGAGGCAGCAGTAACCCTTTGCACAATATCAGACTCAGTGAGACGCTGGGACCGACGTCTCCGCTGAGCAGGCTCCACTGCGACCGATGCAGAATGGGAGACTGCAGCAGACACGGCTCGAGATTCCCCCTGTGCAGCAGTGGGAACTCAACTCCTAACAGCCAGTATCCATGGCCTCTTCCTAGGCTATTAATATCAGCCCACAGCTGTCTACAAAGCCTTTGCTGGTTATTAATTATAGGGGGACCCTACGTCATTTTTTTAGGGTACTTCATTTTAAGTAGCCAGTAAAGGCTAAGTATACAGTTGTGAGATGATATTACAGTAATATCATGGGATGCTCCATGGGTATTACCCCCTTCCCAGGCTATAAACATACAACCCCAGCCGTCGGCTTTCCCAATGCTAGTTAAAAAAAAACACTGTACTAATTGTATTTATCACATTGCCTACCTATTATTTGTGTATTTACTGTATGTAGTCCGTCTCTTCTATCCTGTCGGCTCCTGCAACGATTTTACACTACGCGGCTGCTGAATCGCTGGCTTTTCTTCTATCTACCTTTGTAATATACTGAATATACATATATATGTGTGTGTGTGTCACTGACATCTATATATCTATGTATTCTATGTGTATATATCTATTCTATCTATTCTATTCTAACCTGACACTTTGTGATTTTACTGTACGCAGCACATGAGTTGCCAGCTTTTAATCTATCTTGTACCGAATGTTACCGACTTTTTCCTATTTATTAATGCACCATATTCGTGGCGAATTTATGTTTGACGATCATTTCCTGAACATATTCGCTCATCTCTACTCGTGACATAACAATGTCAAACAAGCCCTATGAGAGCAAAGGTTGACAATATTGATCCCTTCATGACCTTGGGATTTTTCGTTTTTCCGTGTTCGTTTTTCACTCCCCTCCTTCCCAGAGCCATAACTTTTTTATTTTTCTGTCAATTTGGCCATGTTAGGGCTTATTTTTTGCGGGACGATTTGTACTTTTGAACTACATCATTGGTTTTACCATGTTGTGTACTAGAAAACGGGAAAAAAATTCCAAGTGCGGTGAAATTGCAAAAAAAGTGCAATCCCACACTTGTTTTTTGCTTGGCTTTTTTGCTAGGTTCACTAAATGCTAAAACTGACCTGCCATTATGATTCTCCAGGTCACTACGAGTTCATAGACACCTAACATGACTAGGTTATTTTTTACCTAAGTGGTGAAAAAAAATTCCAAACTTCGCTATAAAAAAAAAAATTAAAAATTGCGCCATTTTCCGATACTCGTAGCGTCTCCATTTTTCATGATCTGTGGTCGGTTGAGGGCTTATTTTTTGCATGCCGAGCTGGCATTTTTAATGATTCCAATTTGGTGCAGATATGTTCTTTTGATCGCCTGTTATTGCATTTTAATGCAATGTCGCGGCAACCAAAAAAACGTAATTCTGGCGTTTCAATTTTTTTTCTCGTTACGCCATTTAGCGTTCAGGTTAATGCTTTTTTTTATTGATAGATCGGGCGATTTTGAACGTGGCGATACCAAATATGTGTAGGTTTGATTTTTTTTTTTTATTTATTTTGATTTGGGCGAAAGGGGGGTGATTTAAACCTTTATATTTTTTTTATTTTTTTCACATTTTTTTTAACTTTTTTTTTTTTACTTTTGCCATGCTTCAATAGTCTCCATGGGAGGCTTGAAGCAGGCACAGCACGATCGCCTCTGCTACATAGCAGCGATCTGCTGTTCGCTGCTATGTAGCAGAAAATCAGGTGTGCTGTGAGTGCCGACCACAGGGTGGCGCTCACAGCTGCCGGGGATCAGTAACCATAGAGGTCTCAAGGACCTCTATGGTTACAATGGAGAAGCATCGCCGACCTCCGATCATGTGACGGGGTCGGCGATGCGCTCATTTCCGGCCACCCGGCCGGATGCGGTAGTTAAATGCCGCTGTCTGCGTTTGACAGCGGCATTTAACTAGTTAATAGCGGCGGGTGAATCGCGAGTTCACCCGCCGCTATTGCGGGCACATGTCAGCTGTTCAAAACAGCTGACATGTCCCGGCTTTGATGCGGGCTCACCGCGGAGCCCTGCATCAAAGCAGGGGAGCTGACCTCGGACATACTATCCCGTCCGAGGTCAGTAAGGGGTTTTAAAAGAGTGCCTGCATCAGAGGGGAGTATAGCAGTAATTAATTTACATGGGAGAAAAATGATTGAGAAGGGGTTGTCTGAGTGATGGACAACTCCTTTAAAATTAGATATATCAGGATTCGGCCCACCATATACATGAGATGGCTATCAGCTGAACAATGCTTTGGCCAATCTATGGCCTGCAGCCTTCTCCACCTGCTCTCCCATACACAGGAGTGCTCATTCAGATGAGAGCTACCTTGTTCTCTATGAGAATGTTGCCATCAAATGCGGCAGTTTGTCTCCATGAGAAAAATACAATCCAAAATTGGAGACGCTGGATTCATAACTTCGCCAACAATCAGTTGCTTGGGATCTCCATACACATTAGCTAGTCATTGGAACCCATGGATATCAGTGGCTTCTGACAACATTAGTTCTTTTAGTATGGGGGGGCTTTAGAGTAGATGACTCAAATCCATCCCATGTCTCATAAATGTAACAGTTCTTGAAACATTTTCTCCTAACAAACATTTCATGATTGACTTACTTTAGCTTACTTTAGATCAATTTTTTTGCACCAACATTTTTGAGCACTGTTACACATCTTAAACATTTCCCATTTCTATTTGGCTACATCCCATTAAAATATAAGCCAAGCTCCATTGACACAGTGCCTAAAACATTTCTATCCTTCTTATTAAACTATGCAATAGAAAAATGGTGTCCAATCTGTGGCTCCCCTGCAAAGTCCATGCTTCAAGTTGTAGTTCCTCATAACAAAAGAGCCATAGATTGGCTAACTGGGGTACAGACATGACAGTAAATACATTACATCTTATCAGGTGAAAGGCTCCTTTTACTTACCTTTTTGATGTTTGTTTAAACATTTCCACTTAAAATGAAGTTAAACCACAACAGACGAATGTCAGGTGAATATACAAAGAACAGCCGTTAAGGTGTAAGCACTTTGCACCCACACCCAGAGACTCAGAGAAAACATTCCAGGGATATTCGTTGTAGCATTCATGGTATGTCTGATATATTGTCATAAAGAAAAATTCACATACAAAAATCTGTCAATAAAATATTTTTAATAAGACACTGAAACTTCTCGCTTCTTTTCGACAGTTTCATAAACATTACGACAACGCCTAGTAACGTAACCAAACAAAAGCATACCCTGCACCCTATTACTAAATCATACACAATGGGGGTCAGGTAGACATAATATATTATGTAATATCGAATAGGGAGTATGCCAAGGATTGCCCAAGACCACCGGGTAGTTCTTGGAGATACTTTGGGTCAAATTTATCAACACTATCTAATTCTTAGACAGTTCAAACTTAGACCAGACCGTCAAATCGGGCACTCTTTAAACTATCTAGTCTAAGTGTTGACACCACCTAATAGTTGGCTTACTTTGTGCCAGAAATTTGCACATTTTTTGGACAATGTCTTCTTTTTCTCTGAGTAAAGGAACAAAGTCCAGCTCACCATACCGACATTCCCCAGGTTTCGGAGCACGGAACCGCTGTGTCAGGGCGTGAACAACAGGAAAAAGGAAGGAGATCCAGCTCAACGATATAGTGAAAAGTCCATAGTTTTATTTCACCTCGAAAATAGCATCGTGTAAGGACAAAACATCAGCATACAAAAGAGTTAAAAGCCAAGATCAACGCGTTTCCGGTGACTAAGCACCCTTAATCATGATTAAGGGTGCTTAGTCACCGGAAACGCGTTGAAGTCACCGGAAACGCGTTGATCTTGGCTTTTAACTCTTTTGTATGCTGATGTTTTGTCCTTACACGATGCTATTTTCGAGGTGAAATAAAACTATGGACTTTTCACTATATCGTTGAGCTGGATCTCCTTCCTTTTTCTTCTTTTTCTCTGCACTAAGCCCCTCAAAAGAAACTATGTCCCCTTGTTGGACAAGCACAGAAAGTAACTAAAACACATAATAAATAGGTGCAAGTCAAGAAAGATGGCAACAGAACTCTGGAGCATTTAGCTAAGTAAATCTCCCGCCTTGTAGATTTTTATATAATGATAATAAATAATCAATTTATAAATACATAACAAATGGCATTATAACTAACTTCTTAAATATTGTACCTTTGATTGTCAACTGAACCTTTTAGTCTTGATAAACTGAGCTTTTAGTTTTCCACGCGAAAAAAAAGTTGCAAACTTGGTGCACGTCTGTTTCACTTCTAAAAAAGGGGTGACTTTTGCAACTTTTCTGCCACTCATATTATTATTATTATTATTTATTACTATTATAGCGCCATTTATTCCATGGCGCTTTACATGTGACTCTTAGCACTGTTCTGAAATGTTAGCAGAGCATATCGTAGGGGGGGAAGCTTCTGCTTCCTAAAAATGTACTATGAATTATTCCAAAAAAAGTGGCTGTGTAGATTTGACTTTCTGGCCAACGAAGAGGAAAAAGATGCAATGAATTGTTGCATTTAGTCCAGCGAGCTCTGGCTTAAGATGGCCATATAAACTTAAGTCAGTTCCCTCATTAAATTGTGACTATGAACTGTGCCAACTTGGCTCCATCTGACAAACTTAGATCTGCTATCTCATCTGCCTTAAATTAAATAAGCGATAGTCAATTATATCTGTCCTTCAATACTAAATGACCTGGAGACCCTTAGGTGCACAGGATGGGAATCATACCAGGATTTGAAAACCTAAATATACTAGTTTACATATGCTTTCTGATAACAATACCACTTTGTGACAGCTCGTTAGCAGCCTTCTGGTACTATGTTAACATATATCTGACTATGTCTCGGTTAATAATAAAACATGGGCTTAGAAGCAAGAACTGGAGTATAATGTGGCATCTGTAAGTTACTAAATACTCTGATAAATATTTATCTTGAGTCATATTACCTTAGGTAGACGGCTATACATGCTTACAAGCGGGGCCTGATCCCTGCTTGACATTCTGATTATACACTGATAAAACGGCTTGTGTTACCTATGTCAAACTTGTTACTTTATACATAAATAAATCATGACTTAATCACTGGCAGCGAACACATTGCTGAACACGTGTTAATGCCAATCACTGACCACAGTCAGAGTTCTGTATAGTAAGATGTCATCATGTCCCTAATGAGGATGATGGCCACTGTCACATTCACATGAGTCACGAGAGAAGAAACCGGCGTCAGAAATGTACTTTATTTTCTAAGTGTAAAATTATAATCATTTAAGTAGTTTTTCATATAAAATTGTTCGCTGAAAATATATTTTCTTATTTAGAATAATAATTAGATAGATGGATAAATAATAGATAGATAGATAGATAGATAGATAGATAGATAGATAGATAATAGATAGATATACATAGATAATAGATAGATAGATAGATAGATAGATAATAGTTAGATAGATAGATAGATAGATAGATAGATAGATAGATAGATAGATAGATAGATAGATAGATACATTGCATTTTGTATCTTCCAGGTATGTAGCTAGAGAAGTTCTAGTTGCCTCCCACTATATACTCCTCTAGGCAGAGAGACTGCAGCAGCATCCCCCTCCTCCATCATCTCTCCTCTGTATATTCTGTTACTGTAGTACTAACCAGACTTTTAGTGACCAATGAGGTTTCTGAAAAGGGAATGCAGACTAGAGCCTGCTGGCTGTCTCATTTAGTATTACCGCACCTGTGTAGTCACCATCCTTACTTGAGCCCGCTGCACCATGATAGTGCATTTGATTCAAGGCCTAGACAGTGTTAGGGCTAGCGGAAAGCACCTAATGAATATATAGATTTTATTATGACAGATGCGTTCGCAGCCCGGGGTCCACCGTGCAGGAGAACCTGCTGCTAGCAAATAGCGGAACTAAATGGCGGTGTTAGCTAACTCTGTTACTTCACAGAGCAGCCGTGAACTCAAAGCACTGTGCCCTGTTAGACTCCACAGAGGCACAGGCTAACTGCCAAAACAAGAGCAGTCAGTGGTCATGCATGCACACGAAACTCCTCGCCGGAGGTGCCAGCATTCTAGGGGCTTATTTCAGCCGGGTCCCTGAAAACACTCATACAAGATCACACTGGCACAAAGTACATAAATAAAGAGCAATACTAGCACATGGCCGTGCGGCCATGCGAGCCTTAAATAGTTGCAGCACGTACAGGACCTTCCTGGAAGGACCAATGAGAGGCTGCCACAGAGCATGAGCACCTACAGGACCTTAACTGAATGCAGTGTCTGATCATGTGACCCTCGATCTCCGCTGAGAGATCTTACTCTGGGCATGCTCAGAACGAGAAAAGCAGGACTTAGTCCCAGAAGCATCTGCTCGCCGCTGCCCAGCACTGACTTCAATGGCAGAAGCAGGAAAAGCAGCAGCAACTCTCTGTACAGAGTCAGACTGAGCGAGACGCTGGGACTGACGTCTCCGCTGAGCAGACTCCACTGTGGCAGAAGAAGAATGGGAGACCGCAGCGGAGATGGCCCGAGATTCCACCTGTGCAGAGATGGGAACTCGACCCCTAACATTACCCCCCCTCCTAGGGCCCCCCCTCCATGGACCTCGCTATGCTCGAAGGCAGCAATGAGCTGCGGAGCCCGAATGCGCTCAGCAGGCTCCCAGAACCTATCCTCAGGACTGTAACCCTTCCAGTCCACCAAATAAAATTTTTGTGACACAAACCACCTTGCACCCCAAAATAGCATTCACCTAGTAATTGTCCGTAGACGAACCCGATGTCCCGGCAGATGACTCGGAAAACCGGGACATGTATACAGGTTTCAAGAGAGACACATGAAAGGTGTCGGTGATACCCATGCATGGCGGAAGGGCTAAACGATAGACCACAGGGTTAACCTGTTCGAGGACCTTGAAAGGACCCAAGTAGCGAGGTGCAAACTTAGTGGACTCAACACGCAGCCTGATGTTACGGGCGGAGAGCCACACTAAGTCGCCAGGAGCAAAGGTCGGAGCGGGGCGCCGATGTGCATCAGCGGAGGACCTCATTCTCCTTGGAGGAGTGAATGGCATCCAGAGTGTGGTCCCAAATATCCCATGCTTCCACAGCCTAGTCTGCCACCCTGGAGTCGGCAGAAGACACGGGCATAGGCACAGGTACCCGCAGATGCTGACCATAGTTGAGGAGGAATGGGGTTTGTCCAGTGGAGTCGGCTACCGCATTGTTCAGCACAAACTCTGCCCACAGTAGCAAAGAATGCCCAGTCATCCTGCCTGGCTGAGACAAAATGTTGCAGATATGTGACCAAGGTCTGATTGGCCCTCTCTACCAATCCATTCGTCTCGGGATGATATGCGGAAGAGAGATTTAACTCAATGCTGAGAAGACGACAAAGCTCTCTCCAGAACCGAGACGCAAACTGGGGACCCCGGTCACTGACAATTTTGTCTGGCATACCATGTAGGCGGAAGATGTGCTTTATGAACAATGCTGCCAAGGCCCGTGCCGAAGGTAACCGAGGAAGCGGCACCAAATGCACCATTTTGGAAAAATGATCAGTGATACCCCAAATGATGGTACAGCCCCGAGACTTGGGCAAACCCACCACAAAGTCCATCCCGACCATCTCCCAGGGCCTGTCTGCCACCGGCAATGGATAGAGTAACCCAGCTGGCCATTGTCGAGGAGACTTATTTTTGGCCCAGGAGACACGCCTAAATATAATCCCTGACATCACGGACCACATGTGGCCACCAGTACGTCCTCGCCAACAGCTCAGATGTCATTTTTGTCCCAAAATGTCCACCCACCCTGGACGAATGAGCCCACGAGAGAACCTCCGGTCGCAAACTGGATGGTACGAAAGTCTTGCCCGGAGGCACAGACTCTAGCGAAACCGGAGCTATGGTTCTAAGACTCTCAGTGGGGACAATAAGCCGAGGCTCCTCTTCCTCCTCCACAGATGACACAACGGAGCGAGAGAGAGCGTCGGCACGAATGTTCTTCTCCCCCGAAAGAAAATGGAGGGTGAAATGGAACCGGGAGAAGAACAAGGACCATCTAGCCTGGCGAGAATTTAACCGCTGGGCTGTCTTCAGGTACACCAAATTTTTATGGTCTGTGAAGACTTGGAAAGGAAAACGAGCTCCCTCCAAGAGATGTCTCCACTCCGAGAAAGCCAACTTCATGGCCAGCAACTCCCTGTCCCCGATGGAATAATTCCTCTCTGCTGGTGAGAAGGTCTTAGAAAAGAAGAAGCAAGGATGCTTCCCACCCTGAGCATCTTTTTGGAAGAGAACTGCTCCAGCACCAACAGATGAGGCATCCACCTCCATGATAAATGGTTTGTCTACATCGGGGCAATGTAGGATGGGAGCACTAGCGAAGTGTGACTTTAAGGAATTAAAGGCACAGATGATTGGCCTCGGGGAGACCAAAACATCCAACACCGCGGAGACACCATCACGTGTTTCTCAACGCAGTGATCCAGAACACTGCCCCCATCCCTTATGGGAAATATGCAAACGCATGTAGGATAGCTGCGGAGACACCATCTCATGTTTCTCATACGCAAGCAGTGAATAGCCAGACCTTTCCCCGGGAAGGAACAACCACGGGAAGGGCAGCATCCAATAAAGGAAAACATCCAATACAGGAAAACCACCTATGCCAAGCATGGTATCCATCCACAGACAGCTGTTTTGGGGTGTTTGCCCCTCATCAGTGTGGAGTAGGAATCTGGCTATTAGGAGCAGTGCCTAGTAAAAGGCTGTAAAGGCACAGATGATTGGCCTCGGGGAGACCAAAACATCCAACACCGCGGAGACACCATCACGTGTTTCTCAACGCATGACAAACACGTGATGGTGTCTCCGCAGCTATCCTACATGCGTTTGCATATTTCCCATAAGGGATGGGGGCAGTGTTCTGGATCACTGCGTTGAGAAACACGTGATGGTGTCTCCGCGGTGTTGGATGTTTTGGTCTCCCCGAGGCCAATCATCTGTGCCTTTACAGCCTTTCACTAGGCACTGCTCCTAATAGCCAGATTCCTACTCCACACTGATGAGGGGCAAACACCCCGAAACAGCTGTCTGTGGATGGATACCATGCTTGGCATAGGTGGTTTTCCTGTATTGGATGTTTTCCTTTATTGGATGCTGCCCTTCCCGTGGTTGTTCCTTCCCGGGGAAAGGTCTGGCTATTCACTGCTTGCATATGAGAAACACGTGATGGTGTCTCCGCAGCTATCCTACATTTATGGAATTAAAGGCCTTGGAGACCTCCTAAGACCACAATTTGGGATTTGCTCCCTTCTTGGTAAGGGCAACCAAGGGAGCTACCAAAGTTGAGAAGTGTGGAATGAACTGTCGATAGTAGTTAATGAACCCCATAAAGCGCTGCACCGCTTTAAGAGAATGGGGTTCCTGCCAGTCCATCACGGTCTGTAGCTTGGCAGGATCCATAGCCAAACCCTGGGCAGAGATGATATAACCAAGAAATGGCAAGGACTCCTGCTCAAACACACACTTCTCCAACTTGGCGTAGAGGGAGTTTGCCCATAAGAGGTCAAAGACTTTGCGAACATCTCTCCGATGGGAGTCAATATCTGGAGAGTAGATGAGAATATCATCCAGATAGACTACGACCGAGGTGGTGAGCATATCCCGGAAGATGTCGTTCACAAAGTCTTGGAAAATGGCTGGGGCATTACAGAGCCCGGACGGCATCACCAGATACTCATAGTGCCCATCCCTGGTGTTAAAAGCCATCTTCCATTCGTCCTCCTCACGGATGCGAATCAGGTTGTAAGCACCCTGCAGATCTAATTTTGTAAATACCCTTGCTCCCCGTAGCCTATCAAAAAGCTCAGATATCAGGGGTAATAGGTACTTGTTCTTAACGGTGATGGCGTTAAGACCCCTGTAATCTATACATGGACGCAGTTCTCCATTCTTCTTCTGAACAAAGAAGAACCCAGCCCCAGCAGGCGACACTGACTTCCTGATGAACCCTCTTGCCAGATTCTCTTGGATATACTGAGACATAGACTCCATCTCTGGGAGAGATAACGGATAAACTCGACCCCGAGGAGGCTCAGCACCAGGCAAGAGGTCAATAGGACAGTCATAAGGGCGGTGAGGCGGAAGGGTCTCCGCCACCTTTTTGGAGAACACGTCCGCATGAGACCAGTATTGCTTGGGGAGAGAGGATAGATCTGCAGGTACCTCTGAAGTAGCAACTGTCATGATTCTCAATGGCGAGAGAACATAGCCCAGCATATATGAGAACTAGCTCTTGGAAGATGGAAACTATACTGACCATGAACTAAACCTGCCGCACAACTAGAAGTGGCCGGGTAGCATGCCTACGTTTTTTATCCCTAGATGCCAAGCGCCAGCCGGAGAACTACCTAATCCTAGCAGAGGAAAAGACAGTCCTGGCTCACCTCTAGAGAAATTTCCCCAAAAGGCAGACAGAGGCCCCCACATATATTGGCGGTGATTTTAGATGAAATGACAAACGTAGTATGAAAATAGGTTTAGCAAAATCGAGGTCCGCTTACTAGATAGCAGGAAGACAGAAAGGGCACTTTCATGGTCAGCAGAAAACCCTATCAAAACACCATCCAGAAATTACTTTAAGACTCTAGCATTAACTCATAACACCAGAGTGGCAATTTCCGATCACAAGAGCTTTCCAGACACAGTAACGAAACAGCAGCTGTGAACAGGAACAAAATGCAAAAACACACAAGGACAAAAGTCCAACTTAGCTGGGAGTTGTCTGGTAGCAGGAACATGCACAGAAAGGCTTCTGATTACATTGTTGACCGGCATGAAACTGACAGAGGAGCAAGGTTATATAGCGACTCCCACATCCTGATAGGAGCAGGTGAACAGAGGGGATGATGCACACAAGTTAATTCCACAAGTGGCCACCGGGGGAGCCCAGAATCCAATTTCACAACAGTACCCCCCCCTCAAGGAGGGGGCACCGAACCCTCACCAGAACCACCAGGGCGATCAGGATGAGCCCTATGAAAGGCACGGACAAGATCGGAGGCATGAACATCAGAGGCAGTGACCCAAGAATTATCCTCCTGACCGTATCCCTTCCATTTGACCAGATACTGGAGTTTCCGTCTGGAAACACGAGAGTCTAAGATCTTTTCCACAACGTACTCCAACTCACCCTCAACCAACACCGGAGCAGGAGGCTCAACGGAAGGCACAACCGGTACCTCATACCTGCGCAACAATGACCGATGAAAAACATTATGAATCGAAAAGGATGCAGGGAGGTCCAAACGGAAGGACACAGGGTTAAGAATCTCCAATATCCTGTACGGGCCGATGAACCGAGGCTTAAACTTAGGAGAAGAAACCCTCATAGGGACAAAACGAGAAGACAACCACACCAAGTCCCCAACACAAAACCGAGGACCAACACGACGACGGCGGTTGGCAAAAAGCTGAGTCTTCTCCTGGGACAACTTCAAATTGTCCACCACCTGCCCCCAAATCTGATGCAACCTCTCCACCACAGCATCCACTCCAGGACAATCCGAAGATTCCACTTGACCGGAGGAAAATCGAGGATGAAACCCCGAATTACAGAAAAACGGGGACACCAAGGTGGCAGAGCTGGCCCGATTATTGAGGGCGAACTCCGCCAAAGGCAAAAAAGCAACCCAATCATCCTGATCCGCAGACACAAAACACCTCAAATATGTCTCCAAGGTCTGATTAGTCCGCTCGGTCTGGCCATTAGTCTGAGGATGGAAAGCAGACGAAAAAGACAAATCTATGCCCATCCTAGCACAGAATGCCCGCCAAAATCTAGACACGAATTGGGTCCCTCTGTCAGAAACGATATTCTCCGGAATACCATGCAAACGAACAACATTTTGAAAAAACAGAGGAACCAACTCGGAAGAAGAAGGCAACTTAGGCAAGGGAACCAGATGGACCATCTTAGAGAAACGGTCACACACCACCCAGATGACAGACATCTTCTGAGAAACAGGCAGATCCGAAATAAAATCCATCGAGATGTGCGTCCAAGGCCTCTTCGGGATAGGCAAGGGTAACAACAATCCACTAGCCCGAGAACAACAAGGCTTGGCCCGAGCACAAACGTCACAAGACTGCACAAAGCCTCGCACATCTCGTGACAGGGAAGGCCACCAGAAGGACCTTGCCACCAAATCCCTGGTACCAAAGATTCCAGGATGACCTGCCAACGCAGAAGAATGAACCTCAGAGATGACTCTACTGGTCCAATCATCAGGAACAAACAGTCTACCAGGTGGGCAACGATCAGGTCTATCCGCCTGAAACTCCTGCAAGGCCCGCCGCAGGTCTGGAGAAACGGCAGACAATATCACTCCATCTTTAAGGATACCTGTGGGCTCAGAATTACCAGGGGAGTCAGGCTCAAAACTCCTAGAAAGGGCATCCGCCTTAACATTCTTAGAACCCGGTAGGTACGACACCACAAAATTAAACCGAGAGAAAAACAACGACCAGCGCGCCTGTCTAGGATTCAGGCGCCTGGCAGACTCAAGGTAAATTAAATTTTTGTGGTCAGTCAATACCACCACCTGATGTCTGGCCCCCTCAAGCCAGTGACGCCACTCCTCAAAAGCCCACTTCATGGCCAAAAGCTCCCGATTCCCAATATCATAATTCCGCTCGGCGGGCGAAAATTTACGGGAAAAAAAAGCACAAGGTCTCATCACGGAGCAGTCGGAACTTCTCTGCGACAACACCGCCCCAGCTCCGATTTCAGAAGCGTCGACCTCAACCTGAAAAGGAAGAGCAACATCAGGCTGACGCAACACTGGGGCGGAAGAAAAGCGGCGCTTGAGCTCCCGAAAGGCCTCCACAGCATCAGGGGACCAATCAGCAACATCAGCACCCTTCTTAGTCAAATCAGTCAATGGTTTTACAACATCAGAAAAACCAGCAATAAATCGACGATAAAAGTTAGCAAAGCCCAAAAATTTCTGAAGACTCTTAAGAGAAGAGGGTTGCGTCCAATCACCAATAGCCTGAACCTTGACAGGATCCATCTCGATGGAAGAGGGGGAAAAAATGTATCCCAAGAAGGAAATCTTTTGAACCCCAAAAACACACTTAGAACCCTTCACACACAAGGAATTAGACCGCAAAACCTGAAAAACCCTCCTGACCTGCTGGACATGAGAGTCCCAGTCATCCGAAAAAATCAGAATATCATCCAGATACACAATCATAAATTTATCCAAATAATCGCGGAAAATGTCATGCATAAAGGACTGGAAGACTGAAGGGGCATTTGAAAGACCAAAAGGCATCACCAAATACTCAAAATGGCCCTCGGACGTATTAAATGCGGTTTTCCACTCATCCCCCTGCTTGATTCGCACCAAATTATACGCCCCACGGAGATCAATCTTAGAGAACCACTTGGCCCCCTTTATACGAGCAAACAAATCAGTAAGCAGTGGTAACGGATATTGATATTTAACCGTGATTTTATTCAAAAGTCGATAATCAATACACGGCCTCAAAGAGCCGTCTTTCTTAGACACAAAGAAAAAACCGGCTCCTAAGGGAGATGACGAAGGACGAATATGTCCCTTTTCCAAGGACTCCTTTATATATTCTCGCATAGCAGCGTGTTCAGGCACAGACAGATTAAATAAACGACCCTTAGGGTATTTACTACCCGGAATCAAGTCTATGGCACAATCGCACTCCCGGTGCGGAGGTAGTGAACCAACCTTGGGTTCTTCAAAAACGTCACGAAAGTCAGACAAGAATTCAGGAATCTCAGAGGGAATAGATGATGAAATGGAAACCAAAGGTACGTCCCCATGAGTTCCTTTACATCCCCAGCTTAACACAGACATAGCTCTCCAGTCGAGGACTGGGTTATGAGATTGCAGCCATGGCAATCCCAGCACCAAAACATCATGTAGATTATACAGCACCAGAAAGCGAATAACCTCCTGGTGATCCGGATTAACACGCATAGTCACTTGTGTCCAGTATTGTGGTTTATTACTAGCCAATGGGGTGGAGTCAATCCCTTTCAGAGGTATCGGAGCCTCCAATGGCTCCAGATCATACCCACAGCGTTTGGCAAAGGACCAATCCATAAGACTCAAAGCAGCGCCAGAGTCGACATAGGCGTCCGCGGTAATAGATGACAAAGAACAAATCAGGGTCACAGATAGAATAAACTTAGACTGTAAAGTGCTAATTGAAACAGACTTGTCAGGCTTCTTAGTACGCTTAAAGCATGCTGATATAACATGAGTAGAATCACCACAATAGAAGCACAACCCATTTTTACGTCTAAAATTCTGCCGCTCGCTTCTGGACAGAATTCTATCACATTGCATATTTTCTGGCGTTTTCTCAGTAGACACCGCCAAATGGTGCACAGGTTTGCGCTCCCGCAGACGCCTATCGATCTGAATAGCCATCGTCATGGACTCATTCAGACCCGCAGGCACAGGGAACCCCACCATAACATCCTTAATGGCATCAGAGAGACCTTCTCTGAAAATCGCCGCCAGGGCGCACTCATTCCACTGAGTAAGCACAGACCATTTGCGGAATTTTTGGCAGTATATTTCAGCTTCATCTTGCCCCTGAGACAAGGACATCAAGGCCTTTTCCGCCTGAAGCTCTAAATGAGGTTCCTCATAAAGCAACCCCAAGGCCAGAAAAAACGCATCCACATTGAGCAACGCAGGATCCCCTGGTGCCAATGCAAAAGCCCAGTCTTGAGGGTCGCCCCGGAGCAAGGAAATTACAATCCTGACCTGCTGTGCAGGGTCTCCGGCAGAGCGAGACTTCAGGGACAAAAACAATTTGCAATTATTTTTAAAATTTTGAAAGTGAGATCTATTCCCCGAGAAGAATTCAGGCAAAGGAATTCTAGGCTCAGACATAGGTGCATGAACAACAAAATCTTGCAAATTTTGTACCTTTGTGGCGAGATTATTCAAACCTGTAGCTACACTCTGAAGATCCATTTGAAACAGGTGAACACAGAGCCATTCAAGGATTAGAAGGAGAAAAATGGAGGAAGGCTGCAGTATAGGCAGACTAGCAAGTGATTCAATTAAGAGCACACTCAGAACTAGAGGAAAAAAAAAATAAAAAATTTCCCCAAAAGGCAGACAGAGGCCCCCACATATATTGGCGGTGATTTTAGATGAAATGACAAACGTAGTATGAAAATAGGTTTAGCAAAATCGAGGTCCGCTTACTAGATAGCAGGAAGACAGAAAGGGCACTTTCATGGTCAGCAGAAAACCCTATCAAAACACCATCCAGAAATTACTTTAAGACTCTAGCATTAACTCATAACACCAGAGTGGCAATTTCCGATCACAAGAGCTTTCCAGACACAGTAACGAAACAGCAGCTGTGAACAGGAACAAAATGCAAAAACACACAAGGACAAAAGTCCAACTTAGCTGGGAGTTGTCTGGTAGCAGGAACATGCACAGAAAGGCTTCTGATTACATTGTTGACCGGCATGAAACTGACAGAGGAGCAAGGTTATATAGCGACTCCCACATCCTGATAGGAGCAGGTGAACAGAGGGGATGATGCACACAAGTTAATTCCACAAGTGGCCACCGGGGGAGCCCAGAATCCAATTTCACAACAAGCAACCTGAACGCACTCCCTTTGACACCTACCCTCACAAGACTCACCCCATCCCAAAATTCTGCCTGAGGACCACTCGATATGTGGAGAGTGGTACCGTAACCAAGGTATTCCCAACAGGACCTCATCAATTCCCTCAGGTATGACGAGCAGAGATATTGTCTCCTGATGTGATGGCGACATGGACAGAGTAAAAGGAATGGTCTGGTGAGTTATCTGTGAGGGGAGTGTCAACCCATTCACCACTCGTACCGTAACTGGTTGCGCTAGCATAACCAGGGGTATTGCGTGACGTTGGCCGAAGGCGGAAGACATAAAATTGCCCTCCACCCCAGAATCCACGCAGAGCTCTACTGAGTGGGAAGATGAGCCAATAATAATTGTCCCCTTAAAGGACAATTTTGAGGCAAACGTCGCCGTATCTAGTGTACCTCCACCGACTACCATTAGAGGCTGACGTCTCCTCGACCGCTGGGGACATCTGGTGGCAAGATGTCCAGACTGCTGGCAAACATGACAGACCTTGGGTGTCTAAGCGGTCCGGGACTTAGAACCCACTCGAGACACCTCCCTGGACTCATGTGACTCAGGAACCTGGATTCCAGAGGTTTGGCGAAGGTGGGAGCCAGCCGAAACCTCTGCCTACACTGGACTCGCTCTAACCTCCGCTCGTGAAAACGGAGGTCAATACGGGTAGAGACAGTTATTAACTCCCCCAGTGTGGCTGGAATCTCTCTATTAGCAAGAGCGTCCTTAACATGATCAGCCAGCCCCCTCCAAAATATGGGGATAAGGGCTTTATCCGACCACTCCAGCTCTGAAGCTAAAGTTTGGAAATGGATGGCAAATTGGCTGACCAAGGACTCACCTTGAGTTAATGCCAGCAGTTGGAGTGCCATATCATGGGTGACTTGAGGTCCTAGGAAGACCTGTTTCAGAGTGCTCAGAAACAACAGAGCACTCTGCACCACACGATCGTCACGCTCCCACAGCGGCGTAGCCCATTCCAATGCCCTGTCCGACAAGAGGGACACAATAAATCCCACTTTAGCCCGCTCTGTGGGAAAACGTGCAGCCAGTAGCTCGAGGTGAATAGAGCACTGACTCACGAATCCCCTACAAGATCTGCTTTCTCCAGAAAATTTTTCTGGCAGCGGGAGGCGTGAAAATGTCGGAACAGGGGTGGCAGTGGACAAGGTTGCTGCAACAACGCTAGCAGCCTCTACAGCAACTGCGGAAATATCCACAGCTGAGGTTGAGCTCTCGAGAGCTGCCAACCTACCCTCCAGCTGTTGGATATACCGCAAAGATTGCTGTATGTCCGCCATTTACTAGCCAGACCCTGGCGCTAGTATTATGTTAGGGCTAGTGGAATGCACCTAATGAATATATAGATTTTATTATGACAGATGCGTTCGCAGCCCGGGGTCCACCGTGCAGGAGAACCTGCTGCTAGTAAATAGCGGAACTAAATGGCGGTGTTAGCTAACTCTGTTACTTCACAGAGCAGCCGTGAACTCAAAGCACTACGCCCTGTTAGACTCCACAGAGGCACAGGCTAACTGCCAAAACAAGAGCAGTCAGTGGTCATGCATGCACACGAAACTCCTCGCCGGAGGTGCCAGCATTCTAAGGGCTTATTTCGGCCAGATCCCTGAATACCCAAGCATACAAACTCCTCGCCGGAGGTGCCAGCATTCTAGGGGCTTATTTCAGCTGGGTCCCTGAACACACTCATACAAGACCACACTGGCGCAAAGTACATAAATAAAGAGCAATACTAGCGCATGGCCGTGCGGCCATGTGAGCCTTAAATAGTTGCAGCACGTACAGGACCTTCTTGGAAGGACCAATGAGAGGCTGCCACAGAGCATGAGCACCTACAGGACCTTAGCTGCAGTGTCTGATCATGTGACCCTCGATCTCCACTGAGAGATCTTACTCTGGGCATGCTCAGAACGAGAAAAGCAGGACTTAGTCCCAGAAGCGTCTGCTCGCCGCTGCCCAGCACTGACTTCAATGGCAGAAGCAGGAAAAGCAGCAGCAACTCTCTGTACAGAGTCAGACTGAGCGAGACGCTGGGACCGACGTCTCCGCTGAGCAGACTCCACTGCGGCAGTAGAAGAATGGGAGACCGCAGCAGAGATGGCCCGAGATTCCCCCTGTGCAGAGACGGGAACTCAACCCCTAACAGACAGGTAAGCATCTTCCCCTGTTTTTTTTGGTGTTTTCTCTAGAATAGTGGAGTTTTTTTCCTCTTTTTTCCTCCTTTTGTGGTTTTTGCTGTTAGAGTAGGACTGGCAAATGTGAGGACCCTTGACGTGGGTTGCCAGTTTTAGGCATTGTGGCCATAATATTAACTAATACCTGTTGTGAAATTGGATTTTGGGCTCCCCCGGTGGCCACTGGTGGAATTGAACTGGTGTGCATCATCCTCTCTGTTCACCTGTTTCCATCAGGATGTGGGAGTCGCTATTTAGCCTTGCTCCTCTGTCACTTCCTTGCCGGTCAACATTGTAATCAGAAGCCTTTCTGTGCATGTTCCTGCTGCTAGACAACTCCCAGCTAAGTTGGACTTAGTCCTTGTTTGTTTTTGCATTTTGTTCCAGTTCACAGCTGTAGTTTCGTTTCTGTGTCTGGAAAGCTCTTGTGATCTGAAATTGCCACTCTGATGTTATGAGTTAATACTAGAGTCTTAAAGTAATTTCAGGATGGTATTTTGATAGGGTTTTCAGCTGACCATGAAAGTGCCCTTTCTGTCTTCCTGCTATCTAGTAAGCGGACCTCAATTTTGCTAAACCTATTTTCATACTACGTTTGTCATTTCATCTAAAATCACCGCCAATATTTGTGGGGGCCTCTGTCTGCCTTTCGGGGAAATTTCTCTAGAGGTGAGCCAGGACTATATTTTCCTCTGCCAGGATTAGTTAGTCCTCCGGCCGGCGCTGGGCGTCTAGGGATAAAACGCAGGCTACGCTACCCGGCTACTGTTAGTTGTGCGGCAGGTTTAGTTCATGGTCAGTTTAGTTTCCATCCTTCCAAGAGCTAGTTCGTATGTTTGCTGGGCTATGTTCTCTTGCCATTGAGAACCATAACAAATACCTCACATATTTTGATATATTCTTGTGCACTTTATTTATTTTTACTTTTTCAGATGCAGTTGGGCCTAGATGTTATGACCCCAATGGCGAGGGTCTCAGAGAAATAGGTAAGTCTGCGAAGTACAAAAATCCAGCTCATAGGGCAGTGGTAACTGGGTTGACCATATATCTACTCCTAACGCCAACACTAGAAGTAGCCGGGGAACATGCCTACGTTGGTCGCTAGATGTCTCGCGCCAGCCGGAGAACTAACTACCCCTAGAAGAGGAAAACAAAGACCTCTCTTGCCTCCAGAGAAAGGACCCCAAAAGTAGGATACAAGCCCCCCACAAATAATAATGGTGAGGTAAGAGGAAATGACAAACATAGAAATGAACTAGGTTTAGCAAAGAGAGGCCCGCTTACTAATAGCAGAATGTAGTAAGATAACTTATATGGTCAACAAAAACCCTATCAAACATCCACGCTGGAAATTCAAGAACCCCCGAACCGTCTAACGGCCCGGGGGGAGAACACCAGCTCCCTAGAGCTTCCAGCAAGGACAGGATACAGATTAAGTACAAGCTGGACAAAAATGCAAACAAAAACAAATAACAAAAAGCAAGAAAGCAGACTTAGCTTAATCTAGCAGGAACCAGGAACAGTAGACAAGAGCACAACAGATTAGCTCTGATTACAACATTGCCAGGCCTTGAACTGAAGGTCCAGGGAGCTTATATAGCAACACCCCTGAACTAACGGCCCAGGTGAGCATACAAGGGATGACTGACATATCCAGAGTCAAATCACTAGTAACCACTAGAGGGAGCCAAAAAGCAAATTCACAACAGTACCCCCTCCTTTGTGAGGGGTCACCGAACCCTCACCAAGACCACCAGGGCGATCAGGATGAGCGGCGTGAAAGGCCCGAACTAAATCGGCCGCATGCACATCAGAGGCGACCACCCAGGAATTATCCTCCTGACCATAGCCCTTCCACTTGACCAGGTACTGAAGCCTCCGCCTGGAGAGACGAGAATCCAAGATCTTCTCCACCACGTACTCCAACTCGCCCTCAACCAACACCGGAGCAGGAGGCTCAGCAGAAGGAACCACAGGCACAACGTACCGCCGCAACAAGGACCTATGAAATACGTTGTGAATGGCAAACGACACCGGAAGATCCAGGCGAAAGGACACAGGATTAAGGATTTCCAATATCTTGTACGGACCAATGAAGCGAGGCTTAAATTTGGGAGAGGAGACCTTCATAGGAACAAATCGAGAAGACAGCCATACCAAATCCCCAACACGAAGTCGGGGACCCACACCGCGGCGGCGGTTGGCAAAACGCTGAGCCTTCTCCTGTGACAACTTCAAGTTGTCCACCACATGATTCCAGATCTGCTGCAACCTATCTACCACAGAATCCACCCCAGGACAGTCAGAAGGCTCCACATGTCCCGAGGAAAAACGAGGATGGAAACCAGAGTTGCAGAAAAATGGCGAAACCAAGGTGGCGGAACTAGCCCGATTATTAAGGGCAAATTCAGCCAACGGCAAGAAGGTCACCCAATCATCCTGATCAGAAGAGACAAAACACCTCAAATAAGCCTCCAGAGTCTGATTAGTTCGCTCCGTTTGTCCATTAGTCTGTGGATGAAAAGCGGACGAAAACGACAAATCAATGCCCATCCTACCACAAAAGGATCGCCAGAACCTGGAAACAAACTGGGATCCTCTGTCCGACACAATATTCTCAGGAATGCCGTGTAAACGGACCACGTTCTGGAAGAACACAGGAACCAGATCGGAAGAGGAAGGCAGCTTAGGCAAAGGAACCAAATGGACCATCTTGGAGAAACGATCACATATCACCCAGATGACAGACATGCCCCGAGACACCGGAAGATCAGAAATGAAATCCATAGAGATGTGTGTCCAAGGTCTCTTCGGGACAGGCAAGGGCAAGAGCAACCCGCTGGCACGAGAACAGCAAGGCTTAGCTCGAGCACAAGTCCCACAGGACTGCACAAAAGACCGCACATCCCTAGACAAGGACGGCCACCAAAAGGACCTGGCCACCAGATCCCTGGTGCCAAAAATTCCCGGGTGCCCTGCCAACACCGAGGAATGAACCTCGGAAATGACTCTACTGGTCCACCTAGCAGGCACAAACAATCTGTCAGGTGGACAAGAGTCAGGCCTACCAGCCTGAAATCTCTGCAACACACGTCGCAGATCCGGAGAAATAGCTGACAAGATAACTCCTTCCTTAAGAATACCCACAGGTTCAGCGACTCCAGGAGCATCAGGCACAAAGCTCCTAGACAGAGCATCGGCCTTCACATTCTTCGAACCTGGTAAATACGAGACCACAAAGTCAAAACGGGAGAAAAACAATGACCAGCGGGCCTGTCTAGGATTCAGGCGTTTAGCAGACTCGAGATACATCAGATTTTTGTGATCAGTCAAAACCACCACACGATGCTTAGCACCCTCGAGCCAATGACGCCACTCCTCAAATGCCCACTTCATGGCCAACAACTCCCGATTGCCCACATCATAATTTCGCTCTGCAGGCGAAAACTTCCTAGAGAAAAAGGCACAAGGTCTCATAGTAGAGCAACCAGGACCTCTCTGAGACAAAACGGCCCCTGCCCCAATCTCCGAAGCATCCACCTCAACCTGAAAGGGCAGTGAGACATCAGGCTGGCACAAAACAGGCGCCAAAGTAAACCGGCGTTTCAACTCCTGGAAAGCCTCCACGGCAGCAGGAGCCCAGTTAGCTACATCAGAGCCTTTCTTGGTCATATCCGTCAAAGGTTTAACAACGCTAGAAAAATTAGCGATAAAACGACGGTAAAAGTTAGCAAAACCCAAGAACTTCTGAAGACTCTTAACTGACGAGGGCTGAGTCCAATCATGAATAGCTCGGACCTTGACTGGGTCCATCTCCACAGCAGAAGGGGAAAAAATGAACCCTAAAAAGGGAACCTTCTGTACACCAAAGAGACACTTTGAGCCTTTAACAAACAAAGAATTTTCACGCAAAATCTTGAAAACCATCCTGACCTGTTCTACATGCGAGTCCCAATCATCAGAAAAAACCAGAATATCGTCCAGATAAACGATCAAAAATTTATCCAGATACTTCCGGAAAATGTCATGCATAAAGGACTGAAAAACTGAAGGCGCATTAGAGAGCCCAAAAGGCATCACCAAGTACTCAAAATGACCTTCGGGCGTATTGAATGCGGTTTTCCATTCATCTCCTTGCTTAATGCGCACAAGGTTGTACGCACCACGAAGATCTATCTTGGTGAACCACTTGGCACCTTTAATCCGGGCAAACAAGTCTGACAACAGCGGCAAAGGATACTGAAATTTGACAGTGATCTTATTTAAGAGCCGATAGTCAATACAAGGCCTCAAAGATCCGTCCTTTTTGGCCACAAAAAAGAATCCCGCACCAAGAGGGGAAGAAGAAGGACGGATATGCCCCTTCTCCAGAGACTCTCTAATATATGAACGCATAGCGGTATGTTCAGGTACCGACAGGTTAAATAATCTTCCCTTAGGAAACTTACTGCCTGGAATCAACTCTATTGCGCAGTCACACTCCCTATGAGGAGGCAGTGCACTGGACCTGGACTCGCTGAAAACATCCTGATAATCAGACAAATACTCCGGAACTTCCGAAGGCGTAGAAGAAGCAATAGACACGGGCAGGGAATCCCCATGATTTCCACGGCATCCCCAACTTGACACTGACATGGCCTTCCAATCCAAGACTGGATTATGGGTCTGCAACCATGGCAACCCCAAAACAACCAAATCATGCATTTTATGCAAAACAAGAAAACGTATAACCTCCCGATGTTCAGGAGTCATACACATGGTAACCTGTGTCCAAAACTGCGGTTTATTTTCCGCCAACGGCGTAGCATCAATACCCCTAAGAGGGATCGGATTTTCTAATGGCTCAAGAAAAAAACCACAGCGCTTGGCAAATGACAGATCCATAAGACTCAGGGCAGCACCTGAATCTACAAACGCCATGGCAGGATAAGATGACAGTGAACAAATCAAAGTTACAGATAGAATAAATTTAGGTTGCAAATTACCAACGGTGACAGGACTAACAACCTTAGTTAGACGTTTAGAGCATGCTGAGATAACATGTGTAGAATCACCACAGTAGTAACACAAGCCATTCTGGCGTCTATGAATTTTCCGCTCATTTCTAGTCAGGATTCTATCACATTGCATTAAATCAGGTGTTTGTTCAGACAGCACCATAGGTGAATTTGCGGTTTTTCTATCACATTGCCTTAAATCAGGTGCCTGTTCAGACAACACCATAAGGGAATTTGCGGTTTTGCGCTCCCGCAACCGCCGGTCAATTTGAATAGCCAGGGCCATGGAATCATTTAGACCTGTGGGAATAGGGAAACCCACCATCACATTCTTAATGGCTTCAGAAAGGCCATTTCTAAAATTTGCGGCCAGTGCACACTCGTTCCACTGAGTCAGCACGGACCATTTCCGAAATCTTTGGCAATACACTTCAGCCTCGTCCTGGCCCTGAGACATAGCCAGCAAGGCTTTTTCTGCCTGAATCTCAAGATTGGGTTCCTCATAAAGTAAACCGAGCGCCAGAAAAAACGCATCAATATCTGCCAATGCCGGATCACCTGGCGCCAGCGAGAAGGCCCAATCCTGAGGGTCGCCCCGTAAAAAAGACATAACAATTTTCACTTGCTGAGCGGAGTCTCCAGATGAACAGGGTCTCAGGGACAAAAATAATTTACAATTATTCCTGAAATTTCTAAACTTAAATCGGTCTCCGAAAAACAATTCAGGAATCGGTATCTTAGGTTCTGACATAGGATTTCTGGTAACATAATCTTGTATGCCCTGCACACGAGCAGCAAGCTGGTCCACACTTGTAATCAAGGTCTGGACATTCATGTCTGCAGCAAGCTTGAGCCACTCAGAGGTAAAGGGGAAAAGAAAAAAAAATGAGAGAGAGAAAAAAAAAAAACTCAGAATTTTCTTTCTTATAATCCCGCTTCTGCAATGCATTTAACATTTAATACTGGCCTGGCAAACTGTTATGACCCCAATGGCGAGGGTCTCAGAGAAATAGGTACGTCTGCGAAGTACAAAAATCCAGCTCATAGGGCAGTGGTAACTGGGTTGACCATATATCTACTCCTAACGCCAACACTAGAAGTAGCCGGGGAACATGCCTACGTTGGTCGCTAGATGTCTCGCGCCAGCCGGAGAACTAACTACCCCTAGAAGAGGAAAACAAAGACCTCTCTTGCCTCCAGAGAAAGGACCCCAAAAGTAGGATACAAGCCCCCCACAAATAATAATGGTGAGGTAAGAGGAAATGACAAACATAGAAATGAACTAGGTTTAGCAAAGAGAGGCCCGCTTACTAATAGCAGAATGTAGTAAGATAACTTATATGGTCAACAAAAACCCTATCAAACATCCACGCTGGAAATTCAAGAACCCCCGAACCGTCTAACGGCCCGGGGGGAGAACACCAGCTCCCTAGAGCTTCCAGCAAGGACAGGATACAGATTAAGTACAAGCTGGACAAAAATGCAAACAAAAACAAATAACAAAAAGCAAGAAAGCAGACTTAGCTTAATCTAGCAGGAACCAGGAACAGTAGACAAGAGCACAACAGATTAGCTCTGATTACAACGTTGCCAGGCCTTGAACTGAAGGTCCAGGGAGCTTATATAGCAACACCCCTGAACTAACGGCCCAGGTGAGCATACAAGGGATGACTGACATATCCAGAGTCAAATCACTAGTAACCACTAGAGGGAGCCAAAAAGCAAATTCACAACACTAGATGGCTTTGTAAATTGTGGCCTCTGTTAACACAGGACGC
Source organism: Ranitomeya variabilis (assembly GCF_051348905.1). NCBI lineage: Eukaryota > Metazoa > Chordata > Amphibia > Anura > Dendrobatidae > Ranitomeya > Ranitomeya variabilis. The sequence goes on from NC_135233.1 coordinate 70,559,277, forward strand.
AGTACAGATGGCACTGGGCAGACCACCACAGGGTGATTATTAATAGGCTGTGATCCAGATGCTTTGCATTTTCTGTGTGAACACTGCCACATGCAGATTATCTGTTTGCACTGGTGTACCAAACAGCCAATCCCTGATTGTAGGCAGGCTGTCTCATTTGGTATTACAGCACCTCTGTAGTCGCCATCTTTTCTTGGGCCCACTGCAACATGATAGTGCATTTGATTTGAGGCCTAGACAGGTAAGCACCTTTGCCTGTTTTGTTGGGTTTTTTCTCTAGAATTGTGGAGGTTATTTCCTCTTTTTTCCTCCTTTTGTGGTTTCTCTATAATTATAGTATAGGAGGAAAACGCCAGCAGTACCACAAGAATGAAGGCAAATCCACTGGCGAAGCCACCTCAGGAAAACAACTGCAGTATTTTCATAAATTGCCTTTGCCTTGCAGGCTCTGCCGTTCGTCTAAATGGCACCGGGTGCACATACCCTCACACTATTTTATTTCCTTGAATTTATGGATTTGCTTCATTTTTAAATGGACAGTATTCAATTCTTTCAGTGTTGTTTGCTGTTTTTTAATCATTCAAATGAATGCTTAAAAAACATATTAAAACAGCATTAACAAAATAATCAAAAATGGGCATAATGTACATAGCGGTTTTATTGCCAACACTGCATTTTTAGAGCAGCAAAAAATATATCACTAAATATGATTAAAACAAAAATGAATTTTCAATTATTGTTGAAGATTTAATAAATTGTGTCTGATGATACATTCTCTATAAGGAAATTAAAAACTTCACAAAATTTGTATACTGTAAATAAAATTGATGCGAACAATGGGCCATTTTCTTCAGTACATAGGGTATTGATCTACCGGTCTAGTGATGTCTTCAAAGCTCAACAATGGAATCTGCTTCCTGGATCCCCACGGCTTAATTTCTAAGCAGCTTTTGCAAGTAATTACTGTGTTTTATAGAGTTAATAACTTTGGATTGAAAGAATGTAACTGGAATTAAAATTCAATTAATTAACGTAACAAAGTAAAAAGGGTTCTGGGAGGCTTACGTGTCTGCTGACCACAGGACTCAGCTGCTTATGGTAGCCTTGCCAGTAAACTCTTTAAATACTATAAGTCCTTTAATGAATCACACCCTAAACAAGACTAATGATGGGCTAAATATTTTCTAAAATGCCATAAAAACATATTGCTGTAGTAGAGAACATTGGAGCAAGTTAACAGATACATGACATAGGCACAAGGAGAATCTCTATCAGCTAAAATTAAAATACTAACACTTTAGCTAGAACTATTCTGAACTTTTTAAGTTTCTCAATATTAAAGGGAACCTGTCACCCCAAAATCGAAGATGAGCTAAGCCCACCAGGATCAGGGGCTTATCTACAGCATTCTGTAATGCTGTAGATAAGCCCCCGATGTATCCAGAAAGAGGAGAAAAAGAGGTTAGATTATACTCAAGCAGGGGCGGTCCCGCTGCGGTCCGGTCTGACCGGGGCCTCCTGTCTTCATCAGATGATGTCCTCTTCTTGTCTTCACGCTGCCGCTCCGGCGCAGGCATACTTTGTCTGCCCTGTTGAGGGCAGAGCAAAGTACTGCAGTGCGCAGGCCTCTCTGACCTTTCACGGTGCCTGCGCACTGCAGTACTTTGCTCTTCCCTCAACAGGGCAGACAAAGTACGCCTGCATCGGAGCCGCAGTGTGAAGACAAGAAGACGATTTCATTGTAAGAAGATGGGAGGCCCCGGACGCCCATCGGATCGGACCGCCCACCCAGGTGAGTATAATCTAACCTCTTTTTCTCATCTTTCAGGATACATTGGGGGCTTATCTACAGCATTACAGAATGCTGTAGATAAGCCCCTGATGCCGGTGGGCTTAGCTTATCTTCAATTTTGGGGGTGACAAGTTCCCTTTAAGACGTAGCAACAAAACAGTAATCTTCCCCTTGAGGTGTCAATTAATAGCACTAAGTAGTCCTTCTTTTTTGCCCCATTTGTCATTTTTCAGACCAGTTTGCTCCTGCTTCTCTACTGCGTTGACCCCATAGTAGATACAGGGACATCTCTCCCTCTCTATAAGGACTTGGACACACAACTTATTGTCTCAGATGAGTACTACCAGTGGTTTTCACGAGCAGCACTGGAACCCATGATATTTTAATGGGCTGTGCACATTATGATCAGAATAATTGGACTGTTTTTCTCGAATGGAGAGAAAACGGTCATGTGAAAATACCCTCATTCAGAGGTGTCTGGGAACTGTATAATAAATTACTGTGCCTTTGGTGTGCAGCATAGTATATGATATTGGTTCAGGAAGTGGTTTGATGTATTTATGCTTAAGATGGAATATTTGGCTTATAAATAAAAATGAAAGACCTGATAAAATAATAAAATAAGATATACTGTCTGGGTTAATCCCTCATTTCTCAGGCCCTTCAGTGATGTCATACTGGGAAAGGAAGAGATAATTTCCCGCTCTTCAGTGACTTGACATCTGAGGCCTATGATTAGCTTCACTAATCAAGTGACTGGAAGAAGACGCTATTGGAAGCATTTCGGATGACATCATATTCCAATCATCTGACCAGTGCAGCCAGTCACAGGCCTCAGTGGTCAGGTAACCAAATAACCATATGCGGCCTTCTGTCTCTGTGTGAGACTGGAGGACACTGCGTGGATGAAGTAGGACGCATCATCCACATGAAGCAAGGAAGGAGGATGGCATTTGCGACAAGAGAGGAGGTGCCGGATCAAGACCAGTGACACCCATTGGACTAAAAAACCACGCCATGTGGGAGCATGATGCACGGGGGGGGTCGAAGACTCAAATACATCTTCCTAGAATACTGTAGAATACTGTAAAACAGGCAGTAAGGGTATACTTTATATTGGTAAACCCTGGGAACTGGTTCCATTTAATGTGTAATATGTATCAAGAATTGAGTAATTTATTTGTTTAATGAATTGGCAAAATGAAACGTTATAATGCGTAAGATTGCCACAGTTTTAGTAAGCAAAAGCAACAGCTCCACCAACAGAAAAACAGTAGGAGCTCCATCAGACATCAGCACGCAGTATGACAACATCCAATATTACATTTCTTCTTGCTTTTCACTTTGAAGTAACTTACCTCAATCACCGCGCAAAGTGAGATCCGTCTGTTCTAGAATCCTTCTTTTATATTATTCACTCTTCAGGACTTTTAATATCAGCCTGAGGCAGGCTGTGACTTTGCACATTTGATCATCATTTGTAACAGTATACCCCCTTTTTTTCTGCCTTTATTTCATATTTCCCTAAATGATTATAGCCTGGGACGTTTACCTTAACAACAGCACAAACCCGGCTCTATTCAAACACATAGGAATGGCTTTTGTTTGCGCTCCTTGTGACCTATTCCTTACTTTCTTCATAGTATAAAACTATGTAATAAGGTAAATAGCCTGAACAAATCAGGCCTTTGAAGTAAAATACACAGCACTTTGTGATTTTCCTCCATGAAAAAAGCATTAAAAAGGAATGATAACATTTGAAAACGGATGAGGTTTAAGGCTTGAAAAACAACGATGTAAAGATATATATTAGAATACAATGTAGGGACTGTATTTGCCTTGCAAACTGAACTGGAAAATATCACAGTTCAAAGTTTTCCCACAGAACCAAGATCATCTATATTATTGTGTGTCTCCATGTAAAAACTGCTTCTCCTGTACTCTGAAGATGAATGAAACTTCTAAACTTTTTGCAGTGAAAACTTAGATTGATATAAGAGGGAAACTTATGGATTCATAATTTTATACTTATCCACAGTCATGACCGAAAGTGTTGGGACCCTTGAAATTGTTCCTGAAAATGAAGTTTTCCTCCCCGAAAATTTTTGCAATTACACGTTTTGTTATACACATATAAATTTCCTTTGTGTGCATTGGAACAACACAAAAAAACTGAGAAAAAAATGGCAAATTGGACATAATTTCACACAAAACCCCAAAAATGGGCCCGATAAAATTGTTGGCACAATGAGATTAATAGTTAGTTGCACACCATTTGGAATAAATTACTGCAATCTCTGCAAATAAGCAGCATCAAACCCGCAGCAGTTCCTGATCGTGGGCACATACCCTAAAATGTTTTGTTGCAAATAGTCAACAGGGATGCAAGAAATATGTTGAGAAGAAAAGCCGTACATTAATTGCCAAAGATTTGAGAAGAACCAAACGTGAAGCATTCAAGAAGCCATTATTCTCCAGGGCTGTCAGATTCCAGAACTGCAACCTCCTCTGTCCAGAAGCACAAAGTGTTCAGACACATGTCCAAGGTGAGGAGGATGAAACCCGATCACCACTGAACAAGACACAGAAGTGGAAATGTCAAGACTGAGCCAAGAAATATCTGTAGACAAATTTATCAAAGGTTTTATGGACTGATAGTTTAAAGTGACTCTTGACCACCCAGAGAGATGGGCCTGTGGCTAGATCAGTAATGGCACAGACCCCCACTTCAACTCAGACTCCAACAAGGTGGAGGTGCTATACTGCTAGGGGCTGGTATTCTTAAAGATGAACTATTTGGACATTTTCAGGTTGATGATAAACCCAAATTCAACTCGCAGTACAATAAAGTCAGGGAGGTGGTTGGTGCTGCCAAAAAAGTTGATCTGAAGTAGACTACGAAGCTGACAGACTCCATGGATGGAAGGTTTATGAGTGTTATTAAAAAGAAGGGGGCAGACTATTGATCACTGATACAATATATTTATAGATTTATTTATATATACAGTATATATATATATATATATATATATATATATATATATATATATATATACATATACAGTATATATATATATATAGTAGCAGATGGACAGGTCGTGGATGGGAAGTGTGTGTCCCCGAGATGCCCAGTCTTGGTGATGTAGGGCCAGGAGAAGCAGGCTCCAGCACACTTAGTGCTGATAAGTGGTTTTATGAACCCAGAATATGGGTTTGGGTTTTTGTGGGTTGCAAGGTGATGATGCCTTGTATGCGCTGCTCAGACTCTGCTGGAGTTTGAGAGGAAAAGACTCACATTTAAACAGCTGAACCCGTATGTTATATGGACTTGTTATTTGCCATTTTGTTCTGTGATACCTCTGTTTACCTCGAAGAGGCTCCTATATTTTGTAACGCGGACAGTTTATGAACTTCTTTTGTTTGTTTTGAACCAACGAAGTAAGTCCCATGTATGAACCAGCGTCTACTGCAGAGCCGATCCCTAATAATAAATATATATTTAAGTGTATTTTGTACATTTTGAGTTCTTTGGTTACTATTCTCACTTAAACAGATGAAAATAAACAATTGAGACGGGCATATTTACATTTTCATTTAGTTGCATAATAATTCTGCACACTAATAGTTGCCCCAAAATTATCCACACATAGATATTCTCCTAAGAAAGGCAAAACCTCACTTTTTGTTTCTTAAATAGAAGAAAATAAATGTTTATTCATATTCATCAACCTTTTGGATTGACCAACAGCAATGTACAATAATAAAAATCAATTATCAGAAATACAAATTGCCTGATAATTGTGCATACTGCTGTGCCAGCTCTGCCTATCACTACTAACAGACCCAGCTCTGCTACATTGCTGGGTGACACTACTATATCACTATGCCTACTCTGCTTTGGTCTCTTTGACAATCACAGCTCTGTTACATCAATGTGTAACTCTGCCATACAACTGTCAGCTCTGGAATGCTATCGGTCACAGACTCAGCTCCATTATTTCTGATACTCTGCTGGGTAACTCTGATATATCACTGCCTGTTTTGCAGTCGTATTGTTGTACAATTCACCAGTTCTTCATCGCTGAATCTCCTCTGCTTTCTTTTGGATTACAGCTCTGTAACTCCTATTGCCATCATCTCAACTCTTTTTTTCTCAAATTCTGTGATTCCCTTTTGCTTCTCATGTTGCCATTCTGCCACAACAGTTTCCATTCTTCCACCTGGATGTTTCTGCTGCACCAACATCACCTGTCCATGCTGCAAAACATCTGCCCATCATCACCAATGGCTTTGGAAAATACGCCTCCCCAGGTAGACATAACAGCAAAAACGGAGCTTCCAGAGCACTAAGCTGGAAGTGTTATCATGGGGAAATACTTACATCACATGTATATACAACACACACTGAAATATTTCGAAAGGTTACGTTTTTACACTAAAACCATTTAGAATACACCATCAGCTAGTTCACCTACTACCTACATGACACAGACTCTATCAAGGCTTGAGTCTGTACAGATACTTAGGACTCATTAAATGGTGCCGTCATTTCAGAAAAGACAGAAGTATCAACAGAAAAATGAGGAACCAAACACTATAAAAATCTTTGAACTCGGAAGGGATCAAAGAGAAAATGACAAGTCTAAATTGCAAAAACCTGTCCAACCATGTCACCTACACATTAACGCTCCTCCTAACAATGAAAAGCAATTGAGATCCTTTAACCTAATATATATAATTTCCAAGAACACAGGAGCAGGGACACAATTTGGTAACAAAGGCATTTCTCTAGACTGACAAGAGACAAGACTTGTGGGTGCACTCATTTCCTTTTTTACTAAATGGACGTAGACTATACAGTGGGTTTTATTGTTTGGGAACAATATGAAATAAAATTCTCATTCAGGCTTTTAATCTTTCCCTTCAAGCAGTTCGTAAAAAGTGTGACACCCATCATAATGTGTCACTCAGGTAGAAAGTGACCTTAATATGTCACGTGTACAGTAAAATTCCCTTATTCTTTCGCTATAGAGCTATATCACAGCTTCTCTAACAGACTTTGCAGTATAATATTCCAACACCAAAAATCATGGAGTTTGAAGGTGTAACTGTGCCGTCCATCAGGTAGGCGCTAGAATTGTAGCTTGCCTCTTTGTCTCCTGACAAGAAATACTACTTTTCTCGAGTCCACAGTATCACATTTGGATATGGAGCGCCCCCACACCGCCGCAGGGCCGAGGGGTACCCGGAGCCGGGCCTCTAGGTCTCAGTCCTGGGGTTGTCACGGTGGCTAGACCCGGTCCGTGGCCCTGTCTGTCAATGGGGGACGTCCGGTGCAATAAGTGGTGTAGTAACGGTGTAGCGGTGCAGTTGTGGGGTGCAGGTCGCGGTAAATAACGAGGACACCAGGTTGCAGTCTCTTTACCTCTTTACTGAAGCTCTCTGGGTCCTCAGTCCAGAATACGGCTCACCAGGCTGCGCAAGTCCGGCCGGTCCAATGACACTTCCAGAGCTCTCCTTGCAGGTGGAAATCGGTGCCTTCCTTCTAGCGCTATGTGTTGCAGTCCTTCCCTGCTGTGCTTATGGAAAGTACCCCACAACTGTTGTGTCTGTTTCTCGTGTTCCCTCACAACAACTTAATTCGCAATGATCTTCCTCGTCCCTCCAGATACTATGGTAGGAACGCACCCGTATGACGGGGAGGCTCGGAGATCTTCCGGGACTCTATCTGCGCCCCTCTCCTGTTGGTACCCCCCTTTGCCTTCCTGGGTGATGCGTGAGACAGTCCGCCTAAAGCTAACTGCCCTGCCGTAGGTCTGAGGTATGGCTTGAAACTCTTTACCTCCTCGGCGTTCCGGCCACCGGTAGTGCGCCTCAGTAAGGTGCTGCCTCTTTCAGCACAACCCTCACTGGTATCTCCTTTCGCTTGACTTCGTTTCTCACTCAGCACAATCTATCTCGCTTCTAGTCCTTTCTTGAGTCCCGCCGCTTCCAGGAGCCTGCGCGGACCCGTTACGTTCTTTCAATGCCAAGCCTCTGCCAGGATCCCACCCCTGGCAGAGACCCTACAGTCTCTCCCTTCACAACACTCCCTGCCACAGGGTGTTGCTCCGTTCAATCCCGTCAGCGTTCTCTCTAACTTCCTGCCTGACCCCCAGTTTACCCACTATGGTGGGGAGTGGCCTAATGAATAGCACCCTTAGCTCCCCCCGGAGGCCCAGCTGTGAAATGTATTGGTGACTGTGATACCTGCTCAGAGAACCCCTTCAGTGCCATCGAACGCACCATGGCCCCCCTTAGTGGCTGAGCCATGATACTGCAACGACCAGGACTCTGGGGCGCTGCACTCCCCCCTGGTTAAACACAGTACTCCGGGACTGGGAAGAAAAACAACAATACAGGTTAGCAAAAAGACATACAATTTTGTTGAGTGCAAATAACAGTAAGTATACTTAAGTAGGCTTCCCTTTATGGGAGGTGAGGACACTTTTAACGTTACAAACATAATTAACCTTATAATTTACAGAGCATAAATAACTTCTGTTACCCAACCGGGTATTCTACTTAGTGCAATTTTTAGAACAATAACTTAACATTGCCTTTAAGAAACTCACACTCTTAGTCTATCAAAGGCCTTCCTATAATCACATTATAAGGCATTTCAACTTTACATTCTCCTTCTTGTGAACCTGCAGGACCGCCTGTCCCTACGGCACCAGACCTACTGCCTCTCCTTTCTTTTACAGGACCGCCCTGTTCAGCCAGGGCCTACTGCCTTTCGCTACTATACACAGTATAGACATAACATTCCTTTCATTTAAAGAACTCTGAGCCCGCTCTACTCGGCTCCTTTAAGGACTCACTCTCTAACCCCTACGGGTTCACTCTCTGTCCTTAGTAACAAAGTAACTTTTCAATGGGGACGCGGGGTTTACCTTCTATCCTCACCTTCATTATTACTTCTTTTACTTTCAACTATGCAGGCTTCTACATCTACCCCTACGGGCTCTCTGCATCTTTCCTTTCTACAAAACATTATTCAGATTTCACATTTCAACAACTTCAACACATATAACTTAGCATGTAAAACAGTTACATTTCTTTTCAAGGCATCATTATGGCATTACTGTTCTGCAACAGTATCTCTCTCAAGTTTAGTTTCTCACATCCCCTTTAAGAGGAGACCAAGTCTTTCTAAGGTAGCTCGTCTTCTCAGCCTACCAGTCTTATGCAAAGTTCCAGCCCGGGATCTTCACAAAGTGTCTTTAACTAGGACTAGTAGGAAAGGTTTCTTCGCAAAGTGTCTTTCAAACAAATAGGGCAAATATCTTCACAAAGTGTCTTTGGCTAAAACCAGTAGGGAGCACCTTTAAGAAGGTGCAAACTATTTACAAGGGAAGTTCGAATCATGCACAGTTCATGATTTCTGCAGTTTGTATAACTTTTGTGCAACATCTTTAGAAAAGGAAAACAAACAAAGAGGATCCCGGGTGAACAGAGGGATCCATTAACCCTGGGCGGGTTTAGCAGTAACTTAAAGGAATAAAAGACAAACAGTAACTATTTACATTTTCCATGGTATCGAGGTTTATTCTTTTTCTGGTGGCTCGGGCTCCTGAACCCCGGCCACTGTAGCACGGACACCAGCGGCAAGCTCCGCAGGGACCACCTGGTCACCTGCTGTCTGAATTTGAAGCCTAACCCTGTCGGCAAGTTCAGGAGCTGCTACAAAGCGTACGGTAGAAACGGTAACAAGATCTGGCAGCCCTGGATTGACCACAGTTGGAGCCGCAGGTGCCATTCTCTCAGACTCGCATCGCTGAACTTTCCGGGCACGCCACCCTTGTGTGTTCCAGTGGCGGGTATATGTCACCTGATCCCCCTCCCGGAGTGGTTCACCTTCTCGATCACAGCAGGGGGTCTCCACATCGTAGCCGGCAACGAAGATGCCAGTAGGTAGACCCGACTCCCAAATGGAACCCCACCCCTTCTTTGGGTGGAATGCCGCCACCGTCCCTCGCCTGACAGCATCCGTCCCATCATAGATCATTTTTTTGCTCTGCAGTTCCCGTCTTTCAACTTCGGTGCGCTTTCCCCAATGCTGGAGCACGCATTGTTTGTATTGGTCCCAGGTAAGTATCGCAATAGTGAGACCTTCCATTGGAATCCCATCCTGCTCGACCCAGGGAACATCCCATCGGAACATCACCCCTCCTGGGTCCATTTCTATGGGCTCTCCCCACCTGGTTGGCAATGGTGGTAACAACTTCCCCAACGCACCGGGGGTGAGAACCGCTCGGTCGATTGTAAACGCGGGGTTACTGTTGTGGGGAGGATCGGTCGGGAGAGCAGAACCGTCCAGGGGAGTAGGGGCGCCGCCCATACCTGCGCCTGATGTAGTTCCATCGGTGCCGCTCCGGTCCGTTAACAAAGACGCTGGAATCTGCTGCAGCCCGGACCGGGGCTCCTCCAATGGGATGCTCGGATTCGGCTCCGCTGGCTGTGGTTCCTCTTCCTCTAACTCCGAGGTCGGGATTGGTGAACGTAACTCCGCTGTCGGGTCCGCAGGCTTCCGGTCCATCTCCGGTGAAGAAGGGCAGGCCGGAACTGCTTCTTCCTCGCTCAGGCACTCGCTGTTCATCATCGCCGCCTGATAGTCGCTGGCAGTGCATGCACCTAACTCCGCCATTTCTCTGAGGTCGGGCTTCTCCATCACCCGCTTCCCGCCGTTGCATCTCAGGGGGTTGTCTTCTGTTTTGGGGCAGGTCATCTCTTTGCAGCCAGAAGTGCAGGGGGCGGTAGCCATTTCTCGCGCCACACTGAGAGTCTCCGCCCATAACACACCCTCCTTCTCCTGGGGTGTAGCAATGGCGGCGCCTTTTGGCGGGAACTTCTGGCAGCCAATGGCGCAGCACAATCTTGCAATAAAGTACAGTCCAAGCACAGTAAATCACAGTCTCTAGGCACACATGACCTGATTCTTCAGGCTTAAGTAGATCCTGTTCGTGACGCCAAGTTGGAGCGCCCCCACACCGCCGCAGGGCCGAGGGGTACCCGGAGCCGGGCCTCTAGGTCTCAGTCCTGGGGTTGTCACGGTGGCTAGACCCGGTCCGTGGCCCTGTCTGTCAATGGGGGACGTCCGGTGCAATAAGTGGTGTAGTAACGGTGTAGCGGTGCAGTTGTGGGGTGCAGGTCGCGGTAAATAACGAGGACACCAGGTTGCAGTCTCTTTACCTCTTTACTGAAGCTCTCTGGGTCCTCAGTCCAGAATACGGCTCACCAGGCTGCGCAAGTCCGGCCGGTCCAATGACACTTCCAGAGCTCTCCTTGCAGGTGGAAATCGGTGCCTTCCTTCTAGCGCTATGTGTTGCAGTCCTTCCCTGCTGTGCTTACGGAAAGTACCCCACAACTGTTGTGTCTGTTTCTCGTGTTCCCTCACAACAACTTAATTCGCAATGATCTTCCTCGTCCCTCCAGATACTATGGTAGGAACGCACCCGTATGACGGGGAGGCTCGGAGATCTTCCGGGACTCTATCTGCGCCCCTCTCCTGTTGGTACCCCCCTTTGCCTTCCTGGGTGATGCGTGAGACAGTCCGCCTAAAGCTAACTGCCCTGCCGTAGGTCTGAGGTATGGCTTGAAACTCTTTACCTCCTCGGCATTCCGGCCACCGGTAGTGCGCCTCAGTAAGGTGCTGCCTCTTTCAGCACAACCCTCACTGGTATCTCCTTTCGCTTGACTTCGTTTCTCACTCAGCACAATCTATCTCGCTTCTAGTCCTTTCTTGAGTCCCGCCGCTTCCAGGAGCCTGCGCGGACCCGTTACGTTCTTTCAATGCCAAGCCTCTGCCAGGATCCCACCCCTGGCAGAGACCCTACAGTCTCTCCCTTCACAACACCCCCTGCCACAGGGTGTTGCTCCGTTCAATCCCGTCAGCGTTCTCTCTAACTTCCTGCCTGACCCCCAGTTTACCCACTATGGTGGGGAGTGGCCTAATGAATAGCACCCTTAGCTCCCCCCGGAGGCCCAGCTGTGAAATGTATTGGTGATTGTGATACCTGCTCAGAGAACCCCTTCAGTGCCATCGAACGCACCATGGCCCCCCTTAGTGGCTGAGCCATGATACTGCAACGACCAGGACTCTGGGGCGCTGCAGATACATTGGCCTTACCATACAACCTGTATAGTTTTAAAGCCCTGAAGCTACTTTGCTCTAGTGATTGATGGTGGTCACAACACTTGGATCTTACCAATAAGACATCAATGTCCTATCCTAGCGACATGCCATCAATGCTTATGCAGAGACAACACTTGGAATAACTGTATTTTTGGCCCAAATTTTCAATCTCCCTGCTCTGCCACCTGGCCACAATGGGGTCCCTGAGCAAGAGGTGGGGCCGGTGCCAGCAATGCCTCCCCCCTCAACCATCATCACAAGTGCAACTGTATCTGCTGGGTGCCGATACAGCTGACCACATTGATGAGAGTGGGAACATTTCCCTCTCAATTCATCCCCCTTCCAGCGTCTGACATCACTGACGCAGACACTGACAGGGGTCGCGATGACGCCACTACTTGATGCCCACTGTCCAGAGATGTGCGGGCTCTTGGAGCAGCGGAGGAACCAGGAGGAAGAGAGGTGAGTATTGGATGTATTTATTTATTATGGGGGCACATTATACAATATAGAGTCTGCCTATGGGAGTGCATTATACTATATAGAGTCTGCCTATGAGGGGGCTGCATTATATTAGAGTCTGCCTATAGGGGTGTATTATACTATAGTCTGTCTATGGGGGGTGCCTTATACTGTAGAGTCTGCCTATTGGGCTGCATTATACCATAGAGTCTGCCTATGGGGCTGCATTATACTATACAGTCTACCTAGGGGGGTGCATTATATTAGAGTCTGCCTATGGGGGATGCATTATACCTATAGAGTCTGCCTATGGTGGCTGCATTATACTATAGAGTCTGCCTATGGAGGGATACATTAGAGTCTGCCTATGGGGGGCTGCATTATATAATATAGAGTCTGCCTATCAGGAGTGCATTATACTATAGAGTCTGTCTATGGGGGGTGCATTATACTATAGAGTCTGCCTATAGGGGGCTGCATTATACTATAGAGTCTGCCTATGATGGGTGCATTATACTATAGAGTCTGCCTATGGGGGGTACATTATACAATATAGAGTCTGCCTATGGGGGGCTGCATTATATTAGAGTCTGCCTATGAGAGATGCATTATATTAGAGTTTGCTTATGGGGGCTGCATTACACTATATAGAGTCTGCCTATGGGGGATTCATTATATTAGAGTCTGCCTATGGGGGGCTGCATTACACTATAGAGTCTGCCTATGGGGGTGCATTATACTACAAAGTCTGCCTATGTTGAGCTGCATTATATAATACTAGATGGCAGCCCAATTCTAAAGAATCGGGAGTCTAGAATCCATATATACTTTATTTATTCAAATGTAAGAATAATTTGGTGGGCGGGGACCCTCGGCCTCCGATTTGGTTGGCGGGGCCCCACGGCCTCCGATTTGGTGGGCGGGGTCCCTCTGCCTCCGCTTTGGTGGGCGGGGCCGCTCGGCCTTCGATTTGGTGGGCGGGGCTCCTCGGCCTCCAATTTGGTTGGTGGGGCCCCTCGGCCTCCGATTTGGTGGGCGGGGCCCCTTATCCTCCGATTTGGTGGGCGGGGACCCTCGGCCTCCGCTTTGGTGGGCGGGACCGCTCGGCCTTCGATTTGTTGGGCGGGGCTCCTCGGCCTCCGATTTGGTTGGCGGGGCCCCTCGGCCTCCGATTTGGTTGGCGGGGCCCCTTATCCTCCGATTTGGTGGGCGGGGACTCTCGGCCTCCGATTTGGTGGGCGGGGACCCTCGGCCTCCGATTTGGTGGGCGGGGCCCCTCGGCCTCCGATTTGGTTGGCGGGGCCCCTCGGCCTCCGATTTGGTGGGCGGGGACCCTCGGCCTCCGATTTGGTGGGCGGGGCCCCTCGGCCTCCGATTTGGTTGGTGGGGCCCCTCAGCCTCCGATTTGGTGGGCGGGGACCCTCGGCCTCCAATTTGGTGGGCGGGGACCCTCGGCCTCCGATTTGGTGGGCGGGGACCCTCGGCCTCCGATTTGGTGGGCGGGGACCCTCGGCCTCTGATTTGGTGGGCGGGGCCCCTCGGCCTCCGATGTGGTGGGCGGGGCCCCTCGGCCTCCGCATTGGTGGGCGGGGCCAGGCCCCTCGGCCTCCGCTTTGGTGGGCGGGGCCGCTCGGCCTTCGATTTGGTGGGCGGGGCTCCTCGGCCTCCGATTTGGTTGGCGAAGCCCCTCGGCCTCCGATTTGGTTGGCGGGGACCCTCGGCCTCCGATTTGGTGGGCGGGGACCCTCGTCCTCCGATTTGGTGGGCAGGGACCCTCGGCCTCCGATTTGGTGGTCGGGGACCCTCGGCCTCCGATTTGGTGGGCGGGGACCCTCGGCCTCCGATTTGGTGGGCAGGGACCCTCGGCCTCCGATTTGGTGGTAGGGGACCCTCGGCCTCCACTTTGGTGGGCGGGGCCCCTCGGCCTCCGATTTGGTGGGCGGGGTCCCTCGGCCTCCGATTTGGTGTGCGGGGACCCTCGGCCTCCGCTTTCGTGGGCGGGGCCCCTCGACCTTCGATTTGGTGGGCGGGGCTCCTCGGCCTCCGATTTGGTTGGTGGGGCCCCTCGGCCTCCGATTTGGTGGGCGGGGACCCTCGGCCTCCGATTTGATGGGCAGGGATACTCGGCCTCCGATTTGGTGGTCGGGGACCCTCGGCCTCCGCTTCGGTGGGCGGGGCCCCTCGGCCTCCGATTTGGTGGGCGGGGTCCCTCTGCCTCCGATTTGGTGTGCGGGGACCCTCGGCCTCCGCTTTCGTGGGCGGGGCCCCTCGACCTTCGATTTGGTGGGCGGGGCTCCTCGGCCTCCGATTTGGTTGGTGGGGCCCCTCGGCCTCCAATTTGGTGGGCGAGGACCCTCGGCTTCCGATTTGGTGGGCGGGGACCCTCGGCCTCCGATTTGGTGGGCGGGGCCCCTTGGCCTCCGATTTGGTGGGCGGGGCCCCTCGGCCTCCGATGTGGTGGTCGGGGCCCCTTGGCCTCCGCTTTGGTGGGCGGGGCTGGGCCCATCGGCCTCCGCTTTGGTGGGCGGGGCCGCTCGGCCTTCGATTTGTTGGGCGGGGCTCCTCGGCCTCCGATTTGGTTGGCGGGGCCCCTTGGCCTCCGATTTGGTTGGCGGGGCCCCTTATCCTCTGATTTGGTGGGCGGGGACTCTCGGCCTCCGATTTGGTGGGCGGGGACCCTCGGCCTCCGACTTGGTGGGCGGGGCCCCTCGGCCTCCGATTTGGTGGGCGGGGACCCTCGGCCTCCGATTTGGTGGGCGGGGCCCCTCGGCCTCCGATTTGGTTGGTGGGGCCCCTCGGCCTCCAATTTGGTGGGCGGGGACCCTCGGCCTCCAATTTGGTGGGCGGGGACCCTCGGCCTCCGATTTGGTGGGCGGGGACCCTCGGCCTCCGATTTGGTGGGCGGGGACCCTCGGCCTCTGATTTGGTGGGCGGGGCCCCTCGGCCTCCGATGTGGTGGGCGGGGCCCCTCGGCCTCTGCTTTGGTGGGCGGGGCCAGGCCCCTCGGCCTCCGCTTTGGTGGGCGGGGCCGCTCGGCCTTCGATTTGGTGGGCGGGGCTCCTCGGCCTCCGATTTGGTTGGCGAAGCCCCTTGGCCTCCGATTTGGTTTGCGGGGCCCCTCGGCCTCCGATTTGGTGGGCGGGGACTCTCGGCCTCCGATTTGGTGGGCGGGGACCCTCGGCCTCCGATTTGGTGGGCGAGGACCCTCGGCCTCCGATTTGGTGGGCGGGGACCCTCGGCCTCCGATTTGGTGGGCGGGGACCCTCGGCCTCCGCTTTGGTGGGCGGGGCCCCTCGGCCTCCGATTTGGTGGGCGGGGTCCCTCTGCCTCCGATTTGGTGTGCGGGGACCCTCGGCCTCCGCTTTCGTGGGCGGGGCCCCTCGACCTTCGATTTGGTGGGCGGGGCTCCTCGGCCTCCGATTTGGTTGGTGGGGACCCTCGGCCTCCGATGTGGTGGTCGGGGCCCCTCGGCCTCCGATGTGGTGGTCGGGGCCCCTCGGCCTCCACTTTGGTGGGCGGGGCCGGGCCCCTCGGCCTCCGCTTTGGTGGGCGGGGCCGCTCGGCCTTCAATTTGGTGGGCGGGGCTCCTCGGCCTCCGATTTGGTTGGCGGGGCCCCTCGGCCTCCGATTTGGTTGGCGGGGCCCCTCGGCCTCCGATTTGGTGTGTGCTCTGCCTGGGGCCACTGTGCTCTGCCTGGGGCCCCATATGCTGCCTGGGGCCCCTGTGCTCTGCCTGGGGCCCCATATGCTGCCTGGGGCCCCTGTGATCTGCCTGGGGCCCCTGTGCTCTGCCTGGGGCCCCATGTTCTGCCTGGGGCCCCTGTGCTCTGCCTTGGGCCACTATGCTCTGCCTAGGGCCCCATGTTCTGCCTGGGGCCACTGTGCTCTGCCTGGGGCCCCATAAGCTGCCTGGGGCCCCTGTGCTCTGCCTGGGACCACTGTGCTCTGCCTGGGGCCCCATATGCTGCCTGGGGCCCCTGTGCTCTGCCTGGGGCCACTGTGCTCTGCCTGGGGCCCCATATGCTGCCTGGGGCCACTGTGCTCTGCCTGGGGCCCCATATGCTGCCTGGGGCCCCTGTGCTCTGCCTGGGGCCCCATATGCTGCCTGGGGCCCCTGTGCTCTGCCTGGGGCCCCTGTGCTCTGCCTGGGGCCCCTGTGCTCTGCCTGGGACCACTGTGCTCTGCCTGGGGCCCAATATGCTTCCTGGGGCCCCTGTGCTCTGCCTGGGGCCCCATATGCTGCCTGGGGCCCCTGTGCTCTGCCTGGGGCCCCTGTGCTCTGCCTGGGGCCCCATATGCTGCCTGGGGCCCCTGTGCTCTGCCTGGGGCCCCTGTGCTTTGTCTGGGGCCCCATGTTCTGCCTGGGGCCCCTGTGCTCTGCTTGGGGCCACTGTGCTCTGCCTGGGGCCCCATATGCTGCCTGGGGCCCCTGTGCTCTGCCTGGGACCCCATATGCTGCCTGGGGCCCCTGTGCTCTGCCTGGGGCCACTGTGCTCTGCCTGGGGCCCCATAGGCTGCCTGGGGCCCCTGTGCTCTGCCTGGGACCACTGTGCTCTGCCTGGGGCCCCATATGCTGCCTGGGGCCCCTGTGCTCTGCCTTGGGCCACTGTGCTATGCCTGGGGCCCCATATGCTGCCTGGGGCCCCTGTGCTCTGCTTGGGTGTAGGACACTGGTGACGTCACTTATCTCCGGACATTAGCTCCGGACATTAGCTCCGGACATTAGCTCCGGACAAAGCCACGGAAGTTGGCACAAATTGCAGGAAGTAGTATTCTAGGCAAGTATATATTAGATAGTCTGCCTATGCGGGGTGCATTATACTATAGAGTCTGCCTATGGGGGTGCATTATACTATAGAGTCTGCCTATGGGGGCTATGTTATACTATATAGAGTCAGGCTATGGGGGGCTGCATTATACTATATAGAGCCTGCCTATGGAGGACAGCATTTTACAATATAGAGTGTGCCTATGAGGGGGTGCATTATACTATATAGTACTTTTTATGCCCATGCTACTATTTAAAATGAAGTCGCAATAAAGAATTGTTGTTTTTAATTCGCTTTGCTGGATTGAAAAACATCTTTTTCATCACATTGCTAGAGGAGCCCTCTTTTCCAAGATCGATGTCTGACCTCACAAATGCTCTGGATGAATGAACAAAAGTTCCCATAAACTCACTCCAAAATCTTGCAGAAAGCCTTCTCAGAAAAGTGAAAGCTGTTTTAGCTGCAAAGGGTCTAAGTCCATATTAATGCTGATGGCTTTGCATTGGGAGGTCAGAAGAGCTCGTTTAGGTGTAATGTGGAGTTGTCCCAATGCTTTCTTCGGCATAGCATAAATCTCGAATTTACAGTGCAAATGCAGTGTGAATAGATGCTAACTAATGCGCAATATTTCTCTTGATACAAAAAAATGAAGCAATTATAAATGTTACTAAATATATAAATTACACTATTATTCCATCATTAGTTGCTATGGGATATGACGTTATCCATTTCTGTAAGTGGCAGAGCTCTCGGCATTCATGTTGTCATGCCCCAGACTATAGGTGGAATAGTATACAGCACCAAATATAATGGAATGAGCACTGAGTATTTTTCTTTAATGACGTAAACTTAATACAAGATTAAACATGATCCTTCTAAGCCTTTCTGCCGTCTTTCTTTTGGCATTATACAAAACGGTCGTCAAAATACCATAGCAATGACAGAGATTACCACACCGGCTTATTCACAGCCATGGACATACCACATGCGAGTTTGTGCAGTTTGCACAGGCGTGTTCGCTGCTTTAGATTGCCTAAAAAAAAACTTCACACACAATATGATCACGTATTTACGTTTTATTGTGGCAACAGATTTATGTTCTCCTTCCTTCACAACAGGGAAAGAAATAGCAATTATTTCAGGAAGGTAATGAGCAGCTAATGTCAAATTACTTAGAGCAACATTTGCTTGGCCCCCAGCCAGTAAACTTTACCTGAACTTGAACCCTTCCCAGGATCTACGAGGAGATATATCTGTGACAGTATTGCCTAAAAATTATTTTCTTCTTTCTTGATGTAATTAATAATTTTTAGGCCACGTTCACATGTTCAGTATTTGGTCAGTATTTTTATGTCAATATTTGCATTTCAATAATTTTATTACATTTATAAGAAAATATAGGAAAGGGAGAAGGGAAAAGGAAATGGCTAAGTTGCTTTTTAATGAAGGGAATGAGGGATGAAGAATGAGAGGAGGCGAAGGAGAGGAAAGGGGACAACTTACAAATGAAGCTCTTACATTGGTACCAGGACAAATTGCGTAGAGCACATTGGTCAAAAAATCAATTGAACAGGAAAATTACATTGAGTAAACAGAAATAACAAGAAACACAATAACATTCTTATAAATAGTTAATGGTATCCCAAAATCAAATTAATGACTGTTTTTAACCACCACACATTCTAGAAAATGGTTGTTCCACAATTCCCATTTTTTGGGTGTTTTACAATAGTGTCATTCGCTAAAGCGTGTGAATATTCATAGGATCTGTGAATCGTAATTTTCTGGATAATGTCTGAAACTTTGGGGACATTTGGTTTCTTCCAGAAGTATGCAATGGAGTTCTTAACCGCCAAAACTAGATGTATTAAAATTGGTTTTTGCTAAGGGTCAATGGCCTCCATATGCAATGACAAAAGGGCCATTTGATAGGTAAATCTTTGTTCAATAATTGACTAATGAAAAGGGTGACTTCTTATTTGAGTTGAGTGAATTTTTCAACTTGAACGTTCTTCGGCGAATATGGTTTTTGAAATATTCGCCGAACATAGCCGAACGTAATGGGGCTAGAAATGAGCAAACATGTTTGGATACGATCGTTAAATATAAATTCGGCATGGATAGGGTACCAAAATGGCACGAATATTCGCTGAACTCAACTTCTTACCAAAATTTTCTTAATTTGGGACATTTCTAGAAAATGTGTACATTATCACAGTTCCTCCAGCATGTGGAAGAGGAGTTTGACAATTCTTTAGCTAATCTTACCGGAGAGAAATGTTGTTTGGTAAGAGATTTATAGTATGGCTCATGAAGCGACATGCATATGTTAGAGAATTCTGTCTGTCTGTCTCGGATATTCATTGGTCGCGGCCTCTGTCTGTCATGGGAATCCAAGTCGCTGATTGGTCGTGGCAAAATGCCCACGACCATTGCCACGACCAATCAGCAACGGGCACAGTCCGGCGGCAACATGGCCGCTCCTTCCTCCCCGCAGTCAGTGCCCGCTTCATACTCCCCTCGAGTCAGTGCTCACACAGGGTTAATGCCAGCGTTAATGGACCACGGTGTAACGCACTCCATTAACGCAGCTATTAACCCTGTGTGACCAATTTTTTACTATTGATGCTGCCTATGCGTGCACCGTACACAGGCACCAGGACTTCAACGGCACTTCGGAAGGTGAGTATATGTTCATTTTTTATTTTATGTCACTGGGCAATATACTACGTTACTGGGCAATATACTACGTGGCTGACCAATATACTACATACTACATGACTGGGCAATATACTACGTGGCTGGACAATATACTACGTCGCTGGGCAATATACTACGTTGCTGGGCAATATACTACGTGACTGGGCAATATACTACGTGGTTGGGCAATATACTACGTGGCTGGGCAATATACTACGTCACTGGGCAATATACTACGTGGGCTGTGCAATATACTACGTGACTGGGCAATATACTATGTGGCTGGGTAATATACTATGTGGCTGACCAATATACTACATACTACGTGACTGGGCAATATACTACGTGGCTGGGCAATACACTACGTGGCTGGGCAATATACTATGTCACTGGGCAATATACTACGTGGGCTGTGCAATATACTACGTGACTGGGCAATATACTATGTGGCTGGGTAATATACTATGTGGCTGACCAATATACTACATACTACGTAACTGGGCAATATACTACGTGGCTGGGCAATATACTACGTCGCTGGGCAATATACTATGTGGGCTGTGCAATATACTACTTGACTGGGCAATATACTACGTGGCTGGGCAATATATTATGTGGATGGGCAATATACTACGTCACTGGGCAATATACTATGTGGCTGGACAATATACTACGTGGCTGGGCAATATACTACATGACTGGGCAATATACTATGTGGCTGGGCAATATACTACATCACTGGGCAATATACTACGTCGCTGGGCAATATACTACGTGGCTGGGTAATATACTACATGGCTGGGCAATATACTATGTGGCTGGGCAATATACTACGTCACTGGGCAATATACTACATCACTGGGCAATATACTACGTGACTGGGCAATATACTACGTGGCTGGCCAATATACTACGTCACTGGGCAATATACTACATCACTGGGCAATATACTATGTGACTGGGCAATGTACTACGTGAACATGCATATTGTAGAATACCCGATGCATTAGAATCGGGCCACAATCTAGTACAGAATAATGGGCCCCACACAGCCCTCCTTACAGTATAATGGCCTCACTTAGTCATCCATACAGTATACTGGGCACCCCTGGTCAAAATTACTGTTATTGTGAACAGATAAGCAAGTGGAAGATTAAATGATCTCTAAAAGGGCTGAAGCTAAAGATGGCACATTTCCTTTGTATTTTAGGCAAAAAAATACATTGTCATTTTTTACATTTCACAAATTATATAAAGGTAAATGGGCAAATGCAAAAGTTTGAGCACTCTGCATGGTTAGTACCTAGCATCCCCTTTTGCAAGTGTCACAGCTTGCAAATGCTTTTTGTAGCCAGCCAATAGTTTAACAATTCTTGTTTGAGGGGTTTTCATCCATTGTTCCTTGGAAAATTCTTCCAGCTCTGTGAGATTCCTGGGTCGTCTTGCATGCACTGCTATTATGGTCTACAGTGGGTACAGAAAGTATTCAGACCCCTTTACATTTTTCACTCTTTGTTTCATTGCAGCCATTTGGTAAATTCAAAAAAGTTCATTTTTTTCTCATTAATGTACACTCTGCACTCCATCTTGACTAAAAAAAAACAGAAATGTAGTAATTTTTGCAAATGTATTAAAAAAGAAAAACTGAAATATCACATGGTCGTAAGTATTCAGACCCTTTGCTCAGTATTGAGTAGAAGCACACTTTTGAGCTAGTACAGCCATTAGTTTTCTTGGGAATGATGCAACAAGTTTTTCACACCTGGATATGGGGATCCTCTGCCATTCTTCCTTGCAGATTGTCTCCAGTTCCGTCAGATTGGATGGTGAACGTTGGTGGACAGCCATTTTCAGATCTCTCCAGAGATGCTCAATTGGGTTCAGGTCAGGGCTCTGGCTGGGCCAGTCAAGAATGGTCACAAACTTGTTCTGAAGCCACTCATTTGTTATTTAAGCTGTGTGCTTAGGGTCATTGTCTTGTTAGAAGGTAAACCTTCGGCCAAGTCTGAGGTCCAGAGCACTCTGGAAGAGGATTATTCATCCCTACTCTAAAAGGGACTAACATTTTTATTTTCCTATTTTATACACATAAACCAATTTCATAGAAACTCAATAAAAAGGTTATTCCAGGCTTATTATCATTTTTAAAATACACATATCCTCTTTAGTAATTATGAGAAAATGTAACAATTTGATATGGTACTGATCACAGGGTCTTATGGCTCCATCTATATACTTGTACGGCATTTACACTCATCCTCATTCCTCAGAGCACAGAAAAAATATTACATTTTTAAAATATTTTGGTTTATTTTTTTTTTTTTTTTTTTTACTTTTTTATGTAAGTTTTCTTTCATTAAGTGTCTATAAAAGTAGATGTTAATTTTTTGTAACACTATCCGAATTGTTAACCAAATTAGGGCTTTTTTGCTGTGTCCTTTGTAATAACAGCCAAGAAACAAATCGGATTTTCCAGGAAATATCAGGTTACTTCTTTTGTAATCAGTACTGAATATTCAGTAGGAAATGAACGACAGAAAATACTACAGAGCTCACCCGTCTCTGTTCTCTTCAACATAATCCCTCGTCCTCAAGAATCTGAATATTTATTGTTCCGGTCTCCATGGTGCAAGTTGGTGTATTTGTTTTGCCCTTCACACAGTGTTTTACGTAAATTGCGTCTTCATGTTTAGTCTATCCACACCTTTCTTTCCATGCACGCACACCCAGCCGTACTGAATGACTTCCTTATTTCTTTTCTTCATTTCTTTTTCTTTCTGAGGCATCTTCTGTCTGATATTTTCACCGGAAAGTTTCAGAACTGTAATTGAACTTGTAATTTAGATGCTATTTGTTCACTAGAATAGGACATGTGAACGATCCCTGCCGATTGCGCATGCATCCCAGCCCAGCTGGCACATGAGGATACGACTTCATTGGCACAGCTCAACCCTCGATCAGGATTGCCAACCATACACCAATTGCAGGACAGCCCAAAAACATGGCACTTTTTTTGCCCTGTCTGTAATAAAATGTAAGGCTTTTGTGATTTTTTTGAAACTTATATGGATTATTTTGATTTTAATTTGGTCATTTTCCAGTTTAGAGAGAATGCAGATAATGTCTTCATTAGTCATGAGCGAATATACTCGTTACTCGAGATTTCCCGAGCATGCTCAGGTGTCCTCCGAGTATTTTTAGTCCTCGGAGATTTAGTTTTCCTCACCTCAGCTGAATGATTTACATCTCTTAGCCTTACATGTGGGGATTCCTTAGCAACCATTCAAAATTTTTACCATAACCAGGTTCCTCGCATCATGTTCTCATACACTTTATGCAGTTAATAGCACTCTGTGTCTGTACTGTTACATATTTAGGCTTATAACTGGTTCATGCAGCTTTACATGAACACCTGAGCCTTACACTATGGCTGGTCCGAAGAACGAAAGCAATTGTTACCATCCACCTCTCGTGTCTCCCCTTTTCCTCATAGTTTGTAAGCTCGCGAGCAGGGCCCTTATTCCTCCTGGTATCTGTTTTGTTCTGTGATTATTGTTATGCTGTAATGTTTATTGTCTATACAAGTCCCCTCTATAATGTAAAGTGCTGCGAAATATGTTGGCGCTATAGAAATAAAATTATTATTATTATCTCAGTGGAGTTCGATTTCCACTTTTGAGAGAATGGAGATGATAGAGAATTTTTTTTCTCCATCTTCTCATTCAAGAGAATCAAATCACACTCTGATCAAACACTGATCATAGTGTGATTTGCATAATTGATCCAATTCTCTTTGATGAAAGAGTATATGGTCGTATGCACCTGCCCTCAAAATAATGTATTATTTGTGTTGTCTATGATTTTTTGGTAAGCTGTCCAATTAAAGAACTCAAGTTGACAACCATGGTCCTGATATGAAGTAGCTTTTCAAAGTACAAAGTTGAAGATCTGTGAAGTTTTCACGAAGTGACACAAAACATATTTGACGATAATAAGAAAGTAACTGTCACTGGTTATGCCATGAATAACATTATTACCAATCCTCCATCGATCCATTCACTTCCATGGTTCTAAGAGAGCAGTAGTGTGTATGCTTGACCACTGCACCTAAACACAGCGAATGTGGCGGTGGTCAGGCGTGAGCATTGCTGCTCCATTCAAGCAGAGGACATGGGACCCCTGTTTTCATGATCGATTGGTGTTCCAGCAGCTACCACATCCACATTATACAATTATCACCTATTGAGTGAATAGGTACTAAATATTGTTCACAGAATGACCACTAAAAAGCACACCATTTCCTTGTACCCCATCGAAACTGAAAGGGAGACAAAGTATTTCAACCGTAGTACACAGACCACATCTCTACAAATCTTTGATTACTTCTTAAAATTTGGAATTAAGTGCACATCATGTGTCACAAATATTTAATTAATCCTACTAGCTGCTTCAAATCTAATAACTCTTATGTCTGAATCCCAAACCCAAAGGAAGGAACTTCTCCCTAATAAGAGTTTTGTAATCAAGAGTGTTAGGCCAGGGTCATCTGCGAGAATCGGGTCAATTACACTAATGACACTCCGATCTGACTTTGCTCAGAGTGTCAACATAGTGTGATCCAAGTCTCTTGGATATGAGAATCGGAAAACAATGGGGGGAAAAGATGGAGAACAAAATTTCAGTCAACCTAAAAAACTCGGTCATCAGCATTACCCCATTGAATAACATTGGTTCTTTTGCAATCCGATAAAACATCGAATCACAGCCGTCTGATTAATACACTCGTGTGACCCTCACCTTAGGCTGAAAATAAACGCGCAGATCACATACAGTACAATCTCACAGATCCAGAGTGTGTATGGCTTTGCTGGGTGAACAAAGACTTGAGGCCCGATTCATGCTTGTATTTCCAACAGTTTTTGGGCGTGAGTACCTCTCAACTAGTGACTTTTTGGTTTGCGACAAATTCATCTAGCGATTTGTGCCTTTTAACTTGTCTCTTGTGGTTTAGTTTGTTTTCAGATTTTTACGACAATGTGGCTTTTCCACATGTGTAAGACTTATGAAATACGACATATTTAAAAAGCGTTAAATTTGCCACAACTCTACTCCGATCTTTCTCCCCCTTGTCATGGTTCCCAATGGCAAGGGAACGTAAAAAACACATAAGTAACGAACGAGCTCTCGGGTGATATAAAAACTCGAGTTGACCGTGAGCTAAATCTACCACACAACTAACAGTAGCCAGGGAGCATACCTACGGCTTCCTATATGCCACGCGCCAGCCGGAGGACTAACTACGCCTGGTAGAGGAAGAAACAGACCTGGCTTACCTCTAGGGAAATACCCCAAAAGATGATAGCAGCCCCCCACATGTAATAACGGTGAATTAAGAGGAAAAGACATACACAGTATGAAAGTAGATTTAGCAAAGAGAGGTCCACTTACTAGATAGCAGAAGGATACAAAAGAGGACTTCACGGTCAACTGAAAACCCTTTCAAAAACCATCCTGAAATTACTTTAAGACTCCTGTGTCAACTCATGACACAGGAGTGGCAATTTCAGCCCGCAAGAGCTTCCAGCTACAGAGAATTACAAAAACTGCAAACTGGACAAAAGGTACAAAACAAAAGGACAAAGTCCACTTAGCTGATCAGCAGACTAGTAGCAGGAACATGCAACCGAAGGCTCTGGTTACAATGATGACCGGCAAGGAAATGACTGGAGAGCAAGGCTAAATAGGAAACTCCCAAACACTGATGGAAGCAGGTGAACAGAAGAAGCAAAGTGCAAACAAGTCACCAGTACCACCAGCAACCACCAGGGGAGCCCAAAAAGCGGATACACAACAGTACCCTCCCCTTAAGGAGGGGGCACCGAACCCTCACAAGAACCGCCAGGGCGATCTGGATGAGCCCTATGAAAGGCACGAACCAAATCCGAGGCATGAACATCAGAGGCAGTTACCCAAGAATTATCTTCCTGACCATAGCCTTTCCATTTAACCAGATATTGAAGTCTCCATCTGGAAATACGGGAGTCCAAGATCTTCTCCACGACGTACTCCAATTCACCCTCCACCAGCACAGGAGCAGGAGGTTCAGTAGAAGGAACCACCGGTACCTCATATCTCCGCAACAACGACCGATGGAACACATTATGGATAGCGAAAGATGCCGGGAGGTCCAAACGAAAGGAAACAGGGTTAAGAATCTCCAAAATCCTATAAGGACCGATGAACCGAGGCTTAAATTTGGGAGAAGAAACCCTCATAGGGACAAAACGGGAAGACAACCACACCAAGTCCCCAACGCGAAGGTGGGGACCAACGCCTGGTAGAGGAAGAAACAGACCTGGCTTACCTCTAGGGAAATACCCCAAAAGATGATAGCAGCCCCACATGTAATAACGGTGAATTAAGAGGAAAAGACATACACAGTATGAAAGTAGATTTAACAAAGAGAGGTCCACTTACTAGATAGCAGAAGGATACAAAAGAGGACTTCACGGTCAACTGAAAACCCTTTCAAAAACCATCCTGAAATTACTTTAAGACTCCTGTGTCAACTCATGACACAGGAGTGGCAATTTCAGCCTGCAAGAGCTTCCAGCTACAGAGAATTACAAAAACTGCAAACTGGACAAAAGGTACAAAACAAAAGGACAAAGTCCACTTAGCTGATCAGCAGACTAGTAGCAGGAACATGCAACCGAAGGCTCTGGTTACAATGATGACCGGCAAGGAAATGACTGGAGAGCAAGACTAAATAGGAAACTCCCAAACACTGATGGAAGCAGGTGAACAGAAGAAGCAAAGTGCAAACAAGTCACCAGTACCACCAGCAACCACCAGGGGAGCCCAAAAAGCGGATACACAACACCCCCTACTCCCAAAGTGATGTTATGTATACCAGTTATTTAGTTCATTTGTTGCTAAATGTGCAACTAACCACTCTAAAAAGTCACAAAACCAGTTAGAGACAGAAAAAAAAGACAATTTTAGTCTTTGTCCAAAATTCATGAATCGTGTCCGCCCTTTTGATGGGTTTCATGCTTTTGTGGTTTTTGAACTTTAGCTAAAACCACATGTAAAAAGTGACTTAAAATCATAAATCATGCCCTTTGGGTCTATTTTTTCAGGGCCTATGCACAGGACACTGCAGCATTCTCCGACTCTGCAAAGCAGCACAGAGAGGGACCGTGGGTCGATATTATAAAGTCTTCAGCACTAAATGTGCCGCCATTTGATTCCTGGTTTTTCTCCATAGAAGAAATGTTTCCAAGATGAATAACTATGCTGTTTGAATCATTTTCTTTATGGAGTTCATGGAAAACATTTGAGCAAAGTTCTGTATGCCCCTAGATATAATAACCAGGGGTACAGAGAGATACAATATGAGCCTGTATTCACTATGGGTGGATATTACAGATCCAATATAAAAACAAATATGAGGCCAATAAGAAAAAGTCTCTCTTGCTTCTTGATTTGATCTATGCCATGTCATAGAGAATTTTTTTTAACCTATATTTATAGTGTTTTTTCAGGTACAAGCAAAAACAGCAGCAGACATCATCTCATTTACAAAAAAATGGTCATTTTAATGAATCGGCACACTAGTTTATTTGGTTTGTTTGGTTTTGTTTATATTTTGTTCTACAGCCTATAAATCAATACTTTATGACATCTTTTTCCAGACTTGTGTAACTTATAAAAGCTGCCATAGTCTGGCAAGAGAAATAAACATGTTTCAACCAGAAAAATCCTTAGTTGACTGCAGTGGAGTTTTAGTGGAATAACCAAGAGACATGACTGAGAGCAGATGCAAATGTGATACCCAACAGCTAGTGTTGGAATGTGATTCTGCAGGAAATTTTAAGTTCCTTCCCCGTATCCTGTGAATCCTCAAGATCAGTCTAGGTCTCATGGAGAATTTCCAGGGCAGCAGTTGGCTCAGCAGCAGTTTGGCTGTACTTGGGTTACCTGGTGGTATGGGGGTTCCACGAAGCCTTGCCTTGACCTGGATTATAAATACAACCTAGAGAAGCAAAATGAATCTTTGCAATCTCCACCATATGCAATTATTCTTCACAGTGAATGTTGGACTGTTTTTCGGCAATTCCTTCCAGGCCCCAAAAGAAGACATGGTCTACAAATCAATCAAAAAAGTCATATGTACTCCAAAATGGTACCAATAATAATGACTATTCCACTGCAAAAAAGTTCACTGCATTTACTTATACAGTTATATGAAAAAGTTTGGGCACCCCTATTAATCTTAAGCTTAATGTTTTATAAAGAAAAATTTTTTGCAACAGCTATTTTCAGTTCTGGAATGGCCATCCCAGTCCCCAGACCTGAATATCATTGAACATCTGTGGGATCATTTGAAGAGGGCTGTCCATGCTCGGCGACCATCAAACTTAACTGAACTGGAATTGTTTTGTAAAGAGGAATGGTCAAAAATACCTTCATCCAGGATCCAGGAACTCATTAAAAGCTACAGGAAGCGACTAGAGGCTGTTATTTTTGCAAAAGGAGGATCTACTAAATATTAATGTCACTTTTCTGGTGAGGTGCCCATACTTATGCACCTGTCAAATTTTGTTTGAATGCAGATTGCACATTTTCTGTTAGTACAATAAACCTCATTTCAAGGCAGAAACATTACTGTGTCCAACAGTTATTAGATATATAAGAAATAGCTGTTGCAAAAAAAACAATTTTTATAAAACATTAAGCTTAAGATTAATAGGGGTGCCCAAACTTTTTCATATAACTGTATGCTGTGTCATAGAAGTGCTGTATTAATTTTTAGCATGGCCCTGGTTAGTGTGTGGGGCAGCAGGAACGCTAGACCTGCTCTATAAAACAGACACAAAGGGAAACAGGCAAGGGTAAAGAAATCAGTCTCAGCGCACCAAGACTAAGGCTCCCTTCAAACATCCTGGTGATTCCGGAGCTGGAAAAACCAGTACTGGTGACATCAGCATGCTGGTAATGTGACATGTATGGAATGAAATGCAGAATAGGAATTAAAGAGTTTTATGTATTAAAGATGTTCAAAGATAGAGATAGATAAAATTGAGCAAGATAGATATGTCACTTTGATTTATAATCAGTGCTTTGCATGCTTATTTTTCTCTACTTGTATTTATTGCTTAAATAAAAAAATGGCATGGGATCCCCCTTAATTCTCATGGCAAGCTGAGGAAAAGCCTGAGGAAAAGCTGGGGGCTGGTGTTAGAATTCTGGGAAGGGGCCAATAGCTATAAAGGTTCCCATTGTATTAATAACAGCTCACAGCTCATTGCTTAGCTGGTTAATATAGGGGGAGCCCCAAAATAAAATTGAATGGGGTCCCTCCTATATTTACTAACAAGGAAAGGCTAAACAGAGAGCTGCAGCCTGATATTAATAGGCTGGACTGGAGCTATGGATATTGGCCCCCACCCAGACTAAGAAAATCAGCCCTCAGCCCTCAGTCGCCCCAGAATTGGTGCATACCATATAGATGCACTAATTCTGGCACTTAGTCTCTGCTCTTCCCACATGTTCTGTTGCTGTGGCAAGTGGGATAATAATTGTGGGGTTAGTGTCAGTTGTTTTATGTCCGCTGACATCAAGCCCAGGGGTTAGTAATGGAGAGGCATCTATAAGACACCCCCATTTCTAACACCATAGTCAAATTTAATAAAAACACAGACTAAAGTACTTTATTTGAAGTAAACACACAGAGTAAAGTATTTCAATTGAAATAAACACTCCCCAACTGTTATGACCCCAATGGCGAGGGTCTCAGAGGAACGTGGAAGTCTGCAGAATACAAAAATCCAGCTCATAGGGCAGTGGTAACTGGGTTGACCATATATCTACTCCTAACGCCAACACTAGAAGTAGCCGGGGATCATTCCTACGTTGATTCTAGATGACACGCGCCAGCCGGAGAATCTAGCTACCCCTAGTAGAGGAAAACAAAGACCTTTCTTGCCTCCAGAGAAGGGGACCCCAAAGCTGGATAGAAGCCCCCCACAAATAATGACGGTGAGGTAAGAGGAAATGACAAACACAGAAATGAACCAGGTTTAGCACAGAGAGGCCCGCTTACTAATAGCAGAATAAAGAAAGGTAACTTATATGGTCAACAAAAACCCTATCAAAATCCACACTGGAAATTCAAGAACCCCCGAACCGTCTAACGGTCCGGGGGGAGAACACCAGCCCCCCTAGAGCTTCCAGCAAAGGTCAGGATATAGATTAGGAACAAGCTGGACAAAAATACAAAACCAAAACAAATAGCAAAAAGCAAAAGGCAGACTTAGCTGATATAACTGGAACCAGGATCAGTAGACAAGAGCACAGCAGACTAGCTCTGATAACTACGTTGCCAGGCATAGAACTGAAGGTCCAGAGAGCTTATATAGCAACACCCCTAACTAACGACCCAGGTGCGGATAAAAGGAATGACAGAAAAACCAGAGTAAAAAAACTAGTAACCACTAGAGGGAGCAAAAAGCAAATTCACAACAGTACCCCCCCCTTAGTGAGGGGTCACCGAACCCTCACCACGACCACCAGGGCGATCAGGATGAGCGGCATGAAAGGCACGAACTAAATCGGCCGCATGAACATCAGAGGCGACCACCCAGGAATTATCCTCCTGACCATAGCCCTTCCACTTGACCAGGTACTGAAGCCTCCGCCTGGAGAGGCGAGAATCCAAGATCTTCTCCACCACGTACTCCAACTCGCCCTCAACCAACACCGGAGCAGGAGGCTCAGCAGAAGGAACTACAGGCACAATGTACCGCCGCAACAAGGACCTATGAAATACATTGTGAATAGCAAACGACACAGGAAGATCCAGACGAAAAGATACAGGATTAAGGATTTCCAATATCTTGTAAGGCCCAATAAAACGAGGTTTAAATTTGGGAGAGGAGACCTTCATAGGAACAAAGCGGGAAGAAAGCCATACCAAATCCCCAACGCGTAGTCGGGGACCCACACCGCGGCGGCGGTTGGCAAAGCGCTGAGCCTTCTCCTGTGACAACTTCAAGTTGTCCACCACATGATTCCAGATCTGCTGCAACCTATCCACCACAGAATCCACCCCAGGACAGTCAGAAGGCTCCACATGACCCGAAGAAAAACGAGGATGGAAACCAGAGTTGCAGAAAAAAGGCGAAACCAAGGTGGCGGAACTAGCCCGATTATTAAGGGCAAACTCAGCCAACGGCAAGAATGTCACCCAATCGTCCTGATCAGCAGAGACAAAACACCTCAAATAAGCCTCCAAAGTCTGATTAGTTCGCTCCGTCTGTCCATTAGTCTGAGGATGGAAAGCAGACGAAAACGACAAATCAATGCCCATCCTACTACAAAAGGATCGCCAGAACCTGGAAACGAACTGGGATCCTCTGTCTGACACAATATTCTCAGGGATGCCGTGCAAACGAACCACGTTCTGAAAAAACACAGGAACCAGATCGGAAGAGGAAGGCAGCTTAGGCAAAGGAACCAAATGGACCATCTTGGAAAAGCGATCACATATCACCCAGATAACGGACATGCCCTGAGATAGCGGAAGATCAGAAATGAAATCCATGGAGATATGTGTCCAAGGTCTCTTCGGGACAGGCAAGGGCAAGAGCAAACCGCTGGCACGAGAACAGCAAGGCTTAGCTCGAGCACAAGTCCCACAGGACTGCACAAATGACCGCACATCCCTTGACAAGGAAGGCCACCAAAAGGACCTGGCCACCAGATCTCTGGTGCCAAAAATTCCCGGGTGACCTGCCAACACCGAGGAATGAACCTCGGAAATGACTCTGCTGGTCCACTTATCCGGGACAAACAGTCTGTCAGGTGGACAAGACTCAGGCCTATCAGCCTGAAATCTCTGCAACACACGTCGCAGATCCGGAGAAATAGCTGACAAGATAACTCCATCTTTAAGAATACCAACAGGATCAGCGACTCCAGGAGCATCAGGCACAAAGCTCCTAGAAAGAGCATCGGCCTTCACATTCTTTGAACCTGGTAAATACGAGACAACAAAATCAAAGCGGGAGAAAAACAATGACCAGCGGGCCTGTCTCGGATTAAGGCGTTTAGCAGACTCGAGATACATCAGATTTTTGTGATCAGTCAAGACCACCACACGATGCTTAGCACCCTCGAGCCAATGACGCCACTCCTCAAATGCCCATTTCATGGCCAACAACTCCCGATTGCCCACATCATAATTTCGCTCGGCAGGCGAAAACTTCCTAGAGAAAAAGGCACAAGGTTTCATAACAGAGCAACCAGGGCCTTTCTGCGACAAAACGGCCCCTGCCCCAATCTCCGAAGCATCCACCTCAACCTGAAAGGGAAGTGAGACGTCAGGCTGGCACAAAACAGGCGCCGAAGTAAACCGGCGTTTCAACTCCTGGAAAGCCTCCACGGCAGCAGGAGCCCAGTTAGCTACATCGGAGCCCTTCTTGGTCATATCCGTCAAAGGTTTCACAATGCTAGAAAAATTAGCGATAAAACGACGGTAGAAGTTAGCGAAGCCCAAGAACTTCTGAAGACTCTTAACTGACGAGGGCTGAGTCCAATCAAGAATAGCTCGGACCTTGACTGGGTCCATCTCCACAGCAGAAGGGGAAAAAATGAACCCCAAAAAGGGAACCTTCTGTACACCAAAGAGACACTTTGAGCCCTTGACAAACAAAGAATTTTCACGCAAAATTTTAAAGACCAACCTGACCTGCTCCACATGCGAATCCCAATTATCAGAAAAAACCAAAATATCATCCAGATAAACAATCAAAAATTTATCCAGATACTTCCGGAAAATGTCATGCATAAAGGACTGAAAAACTGAAGGCGCATTGGAGAGCCCAAAAGGCATCACCAAGTACTCAAAATGACCTTCGGGCGTATTGAATGCGGTTTTCCATTCATCACCTTGCTTAATGCGCACAAGGTTGTACGCACCACGAAGGTCTATCTTGGTGAACCACTTGGCACCCTTAATCCGGGCAAACAAGTCAGACAACAGCGGTAAAGGATACTGAAACTTGACAGTGATCTTATTTAAAAGCCGATAATCAATACAAGGTCTCAAAGATCCGTCCTTTTTTGCCACAAAAAAGAATCCCGCACCAAGAGGGGAAGAAGACGGACGAATATGTCCTTTCTCCAGAGACTCCTTGATATATGAACGCATAGCGGTATGTTCAGGTACCGACAGATTAAACAGTCTTCCCTTAGGAAATTTACTGCCTGGGATCAAATCTATAGCACAGTCACAGTCCCTATGAGGAGGCAGTGCACTGGACTCAGACTCACTGAAGACATCCTGATAATCAGACAAATACTCCGGAACTTCCGAAGGCGTAGAGGAAGCAATAGACACAGGCAGGGAATCCCCATGAATACCACGACAGCCCCAACTTGAGACTGACATAGCCTTCCAGTCCAGGACTGGATTATGGGTCTGTAACCATGGCAGCCCTAAAACAACCAAATCATGCATTTTATGTAAAACCAGGAAACGTATCACCTCGCGGTGTTCAGGAGTCATGCACATGGTAACCTGTGTCCAATACTGCGGTTTATTTGCTGCCAATGGTGTAGCATCAATACCCCTAAGAGGAATAGGATTTTCTAATGGTTCAAGAGTAAAACCACAGCGCTTAGCAAATGAGAGATCCATGAGACTCAGGGCAGCACCTGAATCTACAAACGCCATGACAGGATAAGATGACAGTGAGCAAATCAAAGTTACAGACAGAATAAATTTAGGTTGCAAATTACCAACGGTGACAGGACTAACAACCTTAGCTATACGTTTAGAGCATGCTGAGATAACATGTGTAGAATCACCACAGTAGTAGCACAAGCCATTCCGGCGTCTATGAATTTTCCGCTCATTTCTAGTCAGGATTCTATCACATTGCATTAAATCAGGTGTCTGTTCAGACAACACCATGAGGGAATTTGCGGTTTTTCTATCACATTGCACCGAATTAGGTGTCTGTTCCGACAACACCATGAGGGAATTTGCGGTTTTGCGCTCCCGCAACCGCCGGTCAATTTGAATAGCCAGTGCCATAGTATCATTCAGACCTGTGGGAATGGGAAAACCCACCATAACATTCTTAATGGCTTCAGAAAGGCCATTTCTAAAATTAGCGGCCAGTGCACACTCGTTCCAATGTGTCAGCACGGACCATTTCCGAAATTTTTGGCAATACACTTCAGCCTCGTCCTGCCCCTGAGACATAGCCAGCAAGGCCTTTTCTGCCTGAATCTCAAGATTGGGTTCCTCATAAAGTAAACCGAGCGCCAGAAAAAACGCATCCCCTAGAGCTTCCAGCAAAGGTCAGGATATAGATTAGGAACAAGCTGGACAAAAATACAAAACCAAAACAAATAGCAAAAAGCAAAAGGCAGACTTAGCTGATATAACTGGAACCAGGATCAGTAGACAAGAGCACAGCAGACTAGCTCTGATAACTACGTTGCCAGGCATAGAACTGAAGGTCCAGAGAGCTTATATAGCAACACCCCTAACTAACGACCCAGGTGCGGATAAAAGGAATGACAGAAAAACCAGAGTAAAAAAACTAGTAACCACTAGAGGGAGCAAAAAGCAAATTCACAACACCCAACCCTCTTTTATCTATTTATTCACCAAAAATAAAACTAAAAAGCAAAGTTATACTTGCTTTTCCACCAATAATCTATTAATGCCCATGTCCCATGATGATCCGGATGGTTTCGTGAGTGGTCCCATCACCATGCCAGCCGGAAAAATCTGAACTGAGTGTGAGAATGTGACTACGTGTGACCAGCAATAACCTTAATGACATCACCGCTGATAGGGAGATAAGGAGAAAGATAACACCAAACAAACTTCCAAACGGCTTCTTTTTCCATGGCTCACAGCTCCCAAACCAAGTCCAAGGTATAGCAAGCTATCAATGGCAACTACTCTAGCTAAGAGGTGAGCATTTCTGCCAAAGCAGAGTGGAGAACTCAGAACAGCTGAGAAAACTTAGGAAGGAGAGCTCTATGAGACAACCTGAACTGTTTAACTCTTGCACAACAGAGCAAGGGAAATCTGCACAGCTTATCTGGAAGGCAAATCAGATCCTACGAGTGCCCATGTGTATCCAGATGCCACAATCTTCTGACCGCTCTCTGTCCCGGTATCCCCGTGACATGGAGTGTTTCAAAGTGAATTGGGATCTGGAGAGTTTCCATCCTAGCCAGAAGACAGTTTCTTCTGACTTACTGTATCAAGGACCTTTTGCATCACTCTTGGCCCATTAATAAAGTTTTTAAAAGTAGCGGACAACCCATTCAGACCTCTTAATATAGGATCATCTACGCCTATCAAACACACAATATCATAAAGCTAAACAAACTCAAACAAACATTTGTTAGAACTGAAATTCCTCAAAAACAAACAAAATGATGTAAAAGCACAAAATTTGTGTATGTTGTAACAATGTGACCAGCTGGGAATCTAGGATCCATGTTATTAAGCCGTCAGCCACTATGGAGCACATATTAGCAACTTCACAGCTGGTAAAAAAATAAGACGGCTTTAACCGTAATCTACATTACTGCTTTCAAAGAACGTGGAGATTAACCAGGAAATAGTGATGCAAAATGCATATACAATAGGCTCTTGCCTCACTCTAAGTCAACAGCACTACAGAAAGCGGGAGAAGAAAAAGCAATGCGAAAGGTTTGTTTGAAATGGTAAATATTGGTTCTCGGGTCTTTGAGAGAAGACATCTCAAACATATATGCGTGCTGTGAATAACTTTACAGCCCGGGCGTTCGGAGTATTAGCTGGAAAGAAAAGCAAACACATACTTATCCGCCTAAGATGTTAGAATAACACAACAAATGATAGCTCCATGTGAGAACAAGAGGCAAAAAGCCAAAAGCAAACACAGCAATGTGCTACAGGTCCCTGAAGCATAAAATGGCTAACCCTCAGCTGTCATCACAGCGCCCCAACCAGGCTGAACTCTCATTTTATGCGGCGCTATGACAGTACTCTCAGGCACATTCATCATGGGGAAGCTACAGAGCTGCAAAGCAGCACATCTTTAAGAAATGATGTTTTCGTTTGCCAAACGAGCAAACTTTGAATAAATGAGCTTTTCTGCATAAATTTACACATATTAAGGGGTAATTTGTAAAAACAAACACTCTTTAAGGAGTACTTCACAAACATTTGCCAACTCAAGGAGGTGCGTGTTATAAAAAAGAGAATACTTGATCTACAGAGGTAGCAGAGCTAATTTTGTCATATTGCTTAACTCATGGGTATAAGGTGTTTGAAATGTTCATTAGACCTATAGACTCCCATGAAATGTCACATGAGTGACCACTGCTTTACTGTAACAGGGGACATGTGGCCTAGTTCTGAACCAAACCTCTCACAGATCTAGGTGTAATCATCAATCTAGTGCATAGAGAACAATGTTTTATTACCAGAGTACCCCTTTATTGATATTATCATTGTAAAATGGGATTTAGCAGGTAAGATAGCCTCATCTAGGAGGGATCCCAGGAAATCAGTAGACAGGGAGCACCCCACACGGTATCATAGACCCTACAGCCACCACACAGTAAGATGGCCCACAGCCCCCACTAAATATGATGTGCCCCAAAGTCCCCCATATGATAGACCTACCAGCCCACCCTTAGTTTGATGTCCCCCCAGAACCTCACTTAGTATGATAGGCCCCACAACCCCTCAGTCAGTATGTTAGTCTCACAGCCCCCACTCAGTATACGGACCCCTACAGCCTTCACTCAGTATGATGGCCCCCACAGCCCCTTCACGCAGTATGGTGGCCTCCACAGCCCCTTAGACAGTTTGATGGCCTCCTCATCCCCTCACTCAGTTTGATGGCCCCCACAGCCCCTCACTCAGTATTATGTCCCCTACAGCCCCCACTTAGTATGAAGGCCCGACAACCCCCGACACAGTATAATGGCCCCTACAACCCACCCCTTAGCAAGTCCCTCACTCAATATGTTGGCCAATACAGCCCCCCACTTAGTATGATTGAACCTCATAGCCCCCCACTCAGTAATATGGCCTCTCATAGCCCCCACTCAGTATAATGTCCCCCACAGCCCCTCACTCAGTATGATGGCCTCCACAGCCCTTCACTCAGTTTGATGGACCCCACAGTCCCTCCCGTTGGCTTTTTGATCCACCATTCATTTCATCCTGAGAATGCAGATACCTCAAAAATTGTGACAATGGGCGGAATGTCTGCCACTATGGACGGTATGCTCCTGCTTCTATTTATCTATCTACCTATCACACATATATATGTATACTAGATGGTGGCCCAATTCTAATGCATCGGGTATTCTAGAATATGTATGTATGTATGTATGTATATAGCAGCCACATAGTATATAGCACAGGCCACGTAGTATATAGGAGCCATGTAATATATAGCAGACAAATACTACATGGCCTGTGCTATATACTATGTGGCTGCTATAAACATACATACATACATACATATTCTAGAATACCCGATGCGATATATAACACAGCCCACGCAGTATAACACAGCCCACACAGTATATAGCAGCCCACGCAGTATATAGCACAGCCCATCAGTATATAGTAGCCCACGCAGTATATAGCAGTCCACGCAGTATACAGCAGCCATGTAGTATCTAACATTGCCCACATAGTATATAGCACAGCCCACGCAGTATATAACACTGCCCACGCAGTATATAGCAGCCATGTAGTATATAACATTGCCCTCATAGTATTTACCAGTGTGGGCACCATATTCCTGTTAAAAAAAATAATTAAAATAAATAATAGTTCTATACTCACCCACCGGGATCCACCGAAGCTCTGCCGAGCCGCGCGCGCCTGCCGCCATCTTTCATTCCCAGGATGCATTGCGAAATTACCCAGAAGACTTAGCGGTCTCGCGAGACTGCTAAGCCTTCTGGGTAATTTCGCAATGCATCTCTGGGAACGGAAGATGGCGGCGGGCGCGAGCGCATCGTCCGACGACGGAGGGTGAGAATAGCCGGTTTTTTGTTTTTTTATTATTTTAAACATTACATCTTTTTACTATTGATGCTGCATAGGGAGCATCAATAGTAAAAAGTTGGGGACACACAGGGTTAATAGCAGCGGTAACGGAGTGAATTACCCGCGCCATAACGCGGTCTGTTACCGCTGGTATTAACCCCGTGTTTGCGGTGACTGGAGGGTAGTATGCGGGCGCCGGGCACTGACTGCAGGGGAATAGGCAGGGACTAATCGGACTGTGCCCATCGCTGATTGGTCGCGGCAGCCATGACAGGCAGCTGGCGAGACCAATCAGCGATGCGGGATTTCCGTGACGGAAGTTGCAGACAGAAAGACAGAAGTACCCCTTAGACAATTATATATATATATATATATATATATGGTTTTCTGAGCAGCTTAAGAACATTAAGTCTATTTAGCAAATTATTTGCCTTTTGTCATTGCCGATCACAAACCAAATAGAAGGAGACTTCCAATAATCCACAAGACGTTTTGAAAGGCTAACAATGAAGAAAACGCACTAAGCTCTTCATTCCTAAAGGGTTATTTAAAGCCATATTCTTTTGCAGAGATCTGGTTTCAAGTCTTAAGTTACATTTAGCTGTCCCCGCCATCAGACACTTCAGGAATTCAGTTACCATCAGATAATCTCAGCCTCAAGGTCCAAACAGGAATTACCTGATATAAACCAAAAACGAGTTCTCCAATTGCTTAGGACATAAAGAGTTAACATGTGTAGACTATGGATAATGTTGTGATTAATTAATACTGAATTGATATTAAGTAAGGCTGCTTTCACACATCAGTTTTTTGCCATCAGTCACAATCTGTCTATTTTGAAAAAAACAGATCCATCGCAGATTGTGAAAAACTGATGAGACGGTTCCCTTTTTCACCGGATCCGACTAGCTGATCCGGCTAATTGAATCCTAAAAAAATCGGAACATGCTCAGTTAAAAAAAAACGGATTCCGTCACCGGATTCCATCATGTGACAGATCCGGCGCAATAGGCTTCCATTCTAGCTAACGACGGATGGTGACGCATCTGTCGCTGTCCGTTTTTTCGAAGTACACAAAAAAGGCTACTATGTCTGCTGTCTCTGGCCGCCGGATAAACAATTTTCGACGGATCCGGCGAAAAACTGATGAAATGTGAGGCCATCCACCGCAATCCGTCGCTAATACAAGTCTATGAGAAAAAAAAAACGGATCCGGTGGCAACTTTTGCCGGATCCGTTTTTTTTTTTTAAATTTGCCAGATTGTGACTGACAGCAAAGTCAGTGCACATTGGGTGTATACATAGATGCCTATTCTGACATATATACATATATACACATGCTATTATGCTATTCGCATGGCAAAATTCCCTGATGTAATGCAAAACATATTAACATAACCCATTTTACATGGATGCGTGGCTCTTGTAGTTAGCATCCAGCGATGTTCACTATGTTCTGCCCAACTGATTCCCCAAGGGGAAGGAGACCTTATCTGTGATTGACAGTCACTACCCCATAGAAAAGTCTGATCCCGGCTTTTTAACCCTCATGATGCCTCAATCAATAGAGATAACAGCTTCCCAAAGAAGGAGGCTTCTGTTATTGCTGATTGTCGGCCCCATTGAACTGATGATTTTAATGGACAACCCTCATAGGCCCCCAGGGCTGTCCGGTGTGATTCCCTGAGGTATGTCCTAACAGCTTCCTATTCTTCATACATGCCCAGGCTGTAACACATTGGAATATGCAAACTGTAAAAATGAAAATCTAAATAAAGTACAATATAAAAAAGACCGTTTGAAATAAAGTCAAAATACATAAAAAGGTATTTTCACAATTATTCCAAGTGGTAAAATACAAATACAATTTAAACTTAATTTAAAATGGAATATGGGATATAAAGTACAGGCATTTTATGTACTGAAAAACAATGTAAAAAAATATATATATTCCCTGAAAAAACAAACAGCTAGCTAGACCTTACACAGGAACATCAGGGAGACAGATGCAAAAGTTAATGATCCTGGAATGGTTTACATAGTTGATATTGTTGACCCACCCATGGGTTAGGTCATCAATTATCAGATTGGTGGAGTCCAACACTCGACGGCCACACTGATCAGCTGTTCTCAGCTCCGGCGGTGGCAAGATGTAAGTAGCTGCAGAGCTGAACAGCACAGCTCCATCATCTATTTAGTGACCACGGCAGGGTCCTGCAGATCCATTCATATTAATTTACAAGAAAAGCAATTAATCTGCGAGAAGTGATATTCATTTGAATAAAGGAAGATCTGCAGAAACCAACAATGGTCGCAAAACAGTTAATGGAGCAGTGCTGTTCAGCTTCACAAATGCGTACATCAGGCCGATGGCAGAGCTGATAAAAGCTGATCACTGCAGGCGTTGGGTATCGGACCCCCAACAATCTGATACCGATGACCTATTCTATAGACAAGTCATCAATATCATTGTAGTGGACAGACCACTTTAGATAAAAATATGAAAATATCCTGGAAGGAAATCTACTGAAAGAAAAAGTACATACTTTACTATGAAGCTCTTAGTTCCACAAATCAACAGTGCTAACCACTGAGCCACCCTGCGCAGCATCCTTTACTAATTATATATGTGATATTATGCTACATAGTATAAGAACATTAGAAGCCACCATGACCATATAAATATATGGGTGACTGTACTTAGCGCCAGGTACGGACTGAGGCTGAAATTCAGCCCTGACATTTGAAATCACACAGGCCCATGTTGTCCCCGTCCCCATGAACTAGATGGGATATATTACTAATATTACCCTGGATGGAGATTTACTACAAGACCAATATTTCTAGTGATACCCATGGCCTGCTGGGGTAAGTGAAGGAGTCAGCGACTTTGTGCTCCATCACAATTCTTAACAGTATGGGTGTCTTGAGATCACCGATTCTGTTAATAACGTAGCAGACAAGGCAGCCCATGACCAGACAGGCCCTTCTGGCATTTGCCAGAATTTCCAGATGGCCAGTCCGGCCCTGCATAGCGCATAGAACTCCAAGATGACGGAATAATTTATAATAAGGGGTACTTTATTCCTTACAATACACCTCTAATGCTGCAGAAGCTCTTCTTCATACAGAGGAGAAGCACTGCATTCAAGTCAATCAGTAGCAGGCACCAGATGTCTAAATCTTAGCTTTTGGGTCACACACACTTTCAATGTCAGATCAGTATT
The DNA here is from genome assembly GCF_051348905.1 of Ranitomeya variabilis. Lineage (NCBI taxonomy): Eukaryota > Metazoa > Chordata > Amphibia > Anura > Dendrobatidae > Ranitomeya > Ranitomeya variabilis. The sequence goes on from NC_135233.1 coordinate 70,600,498, forward strand.
GGCAGCCAGTAAAGCAGCATGGTGGAGCCACAGAAGGAGTTGCACCAAGTGCCAGGGTCTAAAGTAGAGCAAAAATTGCAACCCTAAACATGAGTTTATCATTGGCTGCTACGCTCTGCATAGGCAATTACCAAGATGACAAAAGCTGAGCCGCTAATGAATGAAAACAGTATGAATTATGTGCAGAGTATTGAGTAGATATGGGAGAATTTATTCAGGTAGAACTGAATTATACATATTCTTCAGAATATGGATTTATATTAATTCACTCCACACAAATTCAGCAAAATGGCGGCCAGCTAGCCACTATTTTGCTTTAATTTCCAAAAAGGAAGTCAGACGATAAACAATAAAAAAAATTATAATAATACCTCACTGCTCACCTCTCCGGCTGCCTCACTCCTCACTGCTTGCCGTCCAGTCATCCGCATTCCACACCTCTTCTTTCAGATGACCATACCACATCTCCGGTGTCTTCACTCCAGAATGGTCTGCACGTCATACGTTCGTGGAACTGCACATCATATGGTCACGGTGCATATTGTGAAATGACGACGTGCAGGGACATCCCTGAATTGGTCATGGCCGGAGGACCCGTTCTAGAAAGAAATGTGGTACACAATTGCTGAAAAAAAGAGACCCCAATGCCAAGTAGTGAAGAGTGGGGCAGCTAGAAAAGTGAGTGGTGAGGTGAGTATTAGTTTATTTTGTTTTTGTGGGTTTTTTTACGTTTTACATTCACTTATAATGCTCCATAATCTGAACACCCCAAAGCACAATAAGGAACATTCAATTCACGGAGAATAACTTCACTGCGAATCAAATTTCCCAGGAAAATCCGACAAATTTGGCAAATTCAAATGAGACCAGATCCATTCATCTCTAGCATTGAATCAAGAGCTGCTTTTATGTTTTTACATTTTTCTTATCCCTAGTTAGAATTAGGAATAAGGTTAGGGCATGGATTTTTGCAAGTTTTTGGGATAGTGTTATGACTAGGCTTAGCATTAGGGCTAGGCATAGGGCTATAATTAGGGTATGATCTGGTGCAGCAAAATAGTTGCATAAAAAATACATTAAAATGTAATTTAAAAATATGTAACTATTTTAATTAAAAACGTTTTTCACATTGTGTTTCTGATTTAAGGAAAAAATAGAGGGCTACAATGAAAATTATAGTTACATCTGTATTTTCTTAAAAAACAAGTGTTTGGGTAATAAGTAATTAAGTACTAGGCTGGTGAAAGGGAATGCCAACAATCTAATTGTTAGAGGTCTCAAAACACTTGCCTTGACTTTAGCGCTGACAACCCCACCCACACTTGGGTTTTCTTATGTTGCAAAGAGGCTCTTCAGCAAGAAGCAAAAGTGTCTATGAAAAAAAATATGCAAATTGCCTCTTCAGAGAAAAAGAGGACTTGAACTTTATAGCGCCACCTGTTGGAAAGCATACTGCGCGTGCGCAAGGCAAGATTGCCTTGCGCACGCATGTCCTACGGAGGAAAGCAAATCAACTTCAAGACAATATTGCGTCCAGTGTGCAGCCAGCGGGAAAGAAAGGGGTGAATAAAAGACCTGAAAACACCGCCCATCGAACCGAAAAAGGGCCCGCCAAATTCAGGTGACAGGTTCCCTTTAACAAGTCTTGTAATATGACTTAAGGTAAAAGCCAAATCAATATCTCAATTCATAGACACGGTGTTTCGGGCTGTGGCCCTCGTCAGTGCGAAGCATGAGAACTAATTTGGCTAGGTGAGAGGCTCTGGACATGAGGTCTAAGGGGTATCGTTTCTCCTTATGGAGAGTGACATACCAGCTCTGGCTTGTCCAGGTAAGGAGGCTTATTCACTGTGCAATGCTCCTCTGGGAAATTTAATATGAAAAAAACACAGAAATAGCTCACCTAGACACCCAAGGGAGCACATAGTAATGGGATCATTTATACGTAGCTTCTTGTTTCCCTAAAGTCGTGTTTATGTATTGCCAACAAAATGAGATATTATATTAAAAATTATTTACAGAGCTGCCACCGGTAAACTTTCCATTGATGTGTATTTACATAATGTGTTTGTCAAGTGATACTTTGTCCAGTTGCTCTCACTCGAGGCTCATTGTTCTGCCATATTCTTATACACTAGTCTCAGACTACCCCCCAGTGTTCATGTGAACATATAATACTTTCCGAGAGCTTCAGAAGTCCTACAACCTCTGCAAAGTGACTTAAGAAGTGTTTGATATTTATGATGTAATATATATATATCTATATGAGGATGTTTAGATTGTGCTCTACACCTGTCTATTCCGCCAGATATAGGAAATGTATTTGTGCTGAGCTGGTGTGCTACTTATTATGAAGACAAGGTGATTTTTCATTGAAATTCATACATACTTTATAAAATCTGTCACCACTCTATTTTCTGCTTTAATTAGATGAAGCATTTACAAAGATTGATCTTGCATAAAAATACATATTGTATAGCGTTTGACCTGTTAACCTCCAATATCACAACCCCAGCTCTTATCGTCTGTCACTGAGACATATCTCTTTAATATTGCTACAGATAATTTATGGCGATGTCTATAAAATGCTTGCATACATAAAATCATAGTGAAAATCTATCCGTATGACATCCCCTGCCATATATTACAGCTGCGTTCCTATGCATGGGCTGTGTATACCTGCCAGATAAATAATAGTTTAATACCCCATGTTAATAAAAATTGACTCTTAGATGTGTTTTGTTTGATACAAAAATGAAAACCGCAAATAGTAACAAAGGTATTGTTAATGCTAAAAAGATGGTCACACAGAAAATAGACTTTTAAAAAGAAATCTCACATAACGCAAATCCCCTTCCCATTGTTATCATTATGAAGTACCAAACGAAGATTAGCACAGTAGGGAACAAGAGCGAGATTGTTGAATCAGACTACACACAGTTTATTTGGAGTTTGTGTGTGTGTAGTCTAGACTGTGTGTGTAGTCTAGACCATGTGTGTAGTCTAGAAATAGTGTGTGTGTGTAGTCTAGACTGTATGTGTAGTCTAGACCGTGTGTGTAGTCTAGACCATGTGTGTAGTCTAGAAATAGTGTGTGTGTAGTCTAGACTGTATGTGTAGTCTAGACCGTGTGTGTAGTCTACACCGTGTGTGTAGTCTAGACCGTGTGTGTAGTCTCGACCGTGTGTGTAGTCTCGACCGTGTGTGTAGTTTGCACCGTGTGTGTAGTCTAGACCGTGTGTGTGTAGTCTAGACCGTGTGTGTAGTCTAGACCGTGTGTGTAGTCCAGACCGTGTGTGTGTAGTATGGACCTTGTGTGTAGTCTAGACCATATGTGTGTGTAGTCTACACCATGTGTGTAGTCTAGACCGTGTGTGTAGTCTAGACCGTGTGTGTAGTCTAGACTGTGTGTGTAGTCCAGACCGTGTGTGTAGTATGGACCGTGTGTGTAGTCTAGACCATATGTGTGCGTAGTCTACACCATGTGTGTAGTCTAGACCATGTGTGTGTGTAGTCTACACCGTGTGTAGTCTAGACCGTGTGTGTGTGTAGTCTAGACCGTGTGTGTAGTCTAGACTGTGTATGTAGTCTAGACTGTATGTGTGTAGCCTAGACCGTGTGTGTAGTCTAGACTGTTTGTGTAGTCTATACTGTGTGTGTATATTCTAGACTACACACACAGTCTAGACTGCACACACACAGTCAAGACTACACACACAAACTCCAAATAAACTGTTTATGTGTGTTTGGTCTAGACTGTGTGTGTAATTTAGACTGTGTGTAGTCTAGACTGTGTGTGTTTGGTCTAGACTCTGTGTGAGAGTGTGGTCTAGACTGTATGTGTGGGTAGCTACACACAGTTTATTTGGAGTTTGTGTTTTATGGTGACAATGCATGGGAATTGACAGCAAGTGCTCAGCTCCCCTGCAGCGCCACCAAAGGAGAAAAGAAGCATTACATTGTTGTCAATTAAGCTAAATTGGCTAATTTTGTAAGGCACTGAAATGCTGGGTGATCTCCAGAGTGAGAAAAACGCTCCTTGTAGCTGCTCAGCTAAAGCTCAGAAAGAAGGGGGAGCTGACAGAGAGGCCCCCACCTATATTACCTTTCAATTAATAGCATCTTGGTTTTCCAGGCCAGACAATCTCATTTATTTTTTAGGATTTTCTTTATTTTATTTCTTTATTTGTTCTGGAATAAGTTTTAGGTTTAAAATGTAAAAATAAATATTTTGTTCTATTTAATTTAGCATATTTTATTTTTTGTAAATGCTGTTGCTCATCGCCAGTCCTTGAGAAGATGTTTGTGCTGTGAGGCTGTTTATAGGGCTTGGCTTTACACTTCACAACACAATCACACCTGCAGGTTAGGCAAGGAGAATGGCTTAGCCGGTAAGAAGGGTGTAGTCCTTTCTTCAATACAATATAAAAGGAGGAAGATCTCATAGATGTTATGGACTAACAGCTCGGTCTAAACTTGTCAAGTGCAGTCACTTTGTCTCAAAACAAAAAAAAGCCTCTTTAATCCGGCTTTACTTTATGAGATTAATGCTTTTCTCACTGGGTAAATTAACACTTCTTTGCAAGGAATGGGCAGAAAAATACGCACAGTAGTGTCGAGAATGGCAATAGCCAACAAGCTTTGTGCTGAAAGCTGACTTAATCATGCTATTTTATACAATGCATGTCACTAATAAAATCAGCAATTATTTACATTAGTATGACTTTTTTTTACATTTCTTATATTGTTCCAATTTATTCATAGATGTGATGTACAACAACAAATTGTATTGTGGTACCGTCTTAGCTAGAAAAATCGATGTCAATACTTTTCTGCCCAGTGATAACAGAAGTATTCTAGGAGTGATACCTTTATTGGCTAACCAGAAAATAATGATTATTTTCTGGTTAGCCAATAAAGGTATCACTCCTAGAATACTTCTGTCATCATTGGGCAGAAAAGTGTTCACATTCATAGATGTGAGAAATAGATGTGAGATGGATGCAGAGGAAGACACACCATGGGTGGAACTGGTGCAGCTGGACAGGGGCCTGATCGGTTAGGGGGCCCGGGGTCATCCCCGGACATAGACAGAACAGTATATGGGCCCTTTGCAGTCTAATAGTTCATCATAAGGCGCTCATTTATGTGTCTGTGACAGGAGTTGTGGCTTTCAAAGTAGATGTGCTCTCTGTTTTACCTCTTGGGCCAATGGTGGGTCTACTTCTACTTGTAAGGACAAAAGCTAATAAACTTCACAGCTCACAATTGCTGGTGTTTGTTAGAGAGAAGTGACTATGTGACTTATGATGAGCTATAGGATAGATGGATGGATGGATGGACAGATGGATGGATGAATGGACAGATGGATGGGTGGATGGACAGACAGATGTAAGGATAAATGGATGGTTAGTGGATGGATGGACAGAAAGACAGATAGATGTATTATGATGAGTTATGGAATAAGATAGGTGCCCTATATAGCTGTTTAACAGGGGCACTTTTTTTGTCTATGTCTGCCCCTGAATAGAAGGATGGATGGGTGATGGATGGATGGTGGATGGATGGCTGGTTGGTCAGATGGATTTGGTGGATCGGTCAGTGGATGGATGGACAGAAACACAGGTGCATTATGATAAGCTATGGAAAAAGATGGGTGCCCTATACAGCTCTTGAACAGGTGCCCTTGTCTGTGTCTGCAGATGGATGGATGGATGGATGGAGGGGTGTATTGGTGGATGGATAGATTGGTAGACAGACAGACAGAATACAGATTTACATATTACAATATTTTGTACTCAAAAAATCTCAATTTCCCCAACAAAATAATTAATTATTACCTATTTGATTTTATGACACCATAATAATATAATTAAAATAAATACATATTTGCACATTTTTGTGTATATAAACCAACATGAATGATATTTTGTATATTCCAGTGTTACAAAAAATAAACAAAGTGTAATAATTTAAATAATAATTGTAATAATTTAAATGCAATGTTGGCCTTTAATTATTTTTATTAGTGTAGATATTCATCTTCATATACAGTATATACATATATCCACACATTCATGTACATGCTCCGTAGCAGCCCTGAGTGATCTTGGGCTATTGTGTAAGTGCTGCCGACTACCTTAATCGTTTTTCTTTAGGCTTAGGTTAACTTTAGAAATCCCCTCTCAGTTGGAAATGTGTCACTACTCGTTGCGGAATGATCAGGCGCTTTGAAGCCGGGATCCGATTACGTATTTGGCATCTCCTTGTATACTCTTGATTGCAGTTTATTTTCAGTTTCACATCACATTTCTCCGGCCTTCCCACGCCACTGCCTGAAAACAATTTGAACATATAAACTCATGTCAGACTTTGGATTAATACCGGGCTACAGGAAAATCAGAATGCGCCATTCTAACGAGTTGGCAGGTGGTCTGTGATTATGATGAATTTCATTCTCCGGTTGACACATTTTCAAATGTTAATGTTCTCTGGAGGAATAAACTGTGGTCTAATGATTGAAATAATGGATTAGGAGGTGAGAATTCAGCTTATTATAGTTTCAGACCTTGGCACTCGCTGGATGTAGGTGCGAGGTTACGCTCTCTCCAGATAGATATAATTATGATCACATAATGAAGAGAGGTTGGAGGATACGGGATTATGAAGAGGGTTTGAATCAGAAGGAATAGAAACTCCTTCATCAATGCGAAACAATGGTTAATCAAATGCTTCATATAGCGGCAGTCACAAATTACTCCGAGACCGCGATTCTTTGTGAAATATAATGTGAGGTTTATCACGAATGCTTAACTTCAGCGAACTACGACTTGAACTCTGCGCTCCTCCCTGAAGCTATTTTCCTAAAGACATAAAGAGGATGAACAAGAGGAACTGGTCGAGTCAAAGCAACATGTCATACGAGTTAAACAGAAAAAAAAAAAAAGGCACAAGAAGATTTGCTCTTATAAACCACAAGGTACTAATAAGGATTTTCTTTTCTTTTTTTTTTTTTGGTTCAGTTGAGAGAAGACGGATAAATTCCAATGACGTGGCCGGGAGGAAATGTCCATTTATCGTCCGACTCGTATGAAAGTGATTAGCTTTTTAATTCAACGTATAACAAATGTTTGGCCAAATATGTCCGACTTTTGACGTTTCTGTTCAAATAGGACAAGGGGAAGCGGCTAGAAAATAAATTGCGGATGCATGATGCGGATATGGCCAGGTTACTGTTATCTGATTCCATTTATCAGATTAAATATTTATTTACATAAAAATCGAATACATTTTAAAGTTTTTTTTAATCTTTTTTTTCCTCTAAACCAAAATATTTAGCAAAAGAAAAGCAACTGTATAAATGTTAACCCCTTCGTAACCATGTAATGTAAATACAAGTCATATAGGTGCAGGGGGAGTATGGAACAGGCTCAGTAGCTGAGCCTACACCATACATGGCAGGCAGCAGCTCTGTTATTTAGCCTGTAGCTTCCTCTGACAGCAGCAGGCAGAGCTAGCTCCTATCGCTGCTGCTTCATCTCTCAACCTAACCCTTTACTGACCTGAAAATGTTTTGGTTCATTTTTCCTCTTTCGATTTTTTCTCTCTTTGATCTAAGAGCCATATAGTTTTCACTTTTCCGTGGACATAGCCATATGGGCATTTTTTTTGTGGGATAAGTTGTAGTTTAGAATGATTCCATTCATTTTACCAAACAATGCATTGGAAAACAGGAAAAAAAATCCAAGGGCAGTGAAAGTACAAAAAAAATATATCAAATTCCACCATTGAGTTTTAATTTCAATAGATTTTTATTTATTTTTCCAAAGAGAAAAAAATATTAACAACAATCCACCATTGATTTTTGAATTTTGTCTTTATGGCATGCTTTGTGGGGTAAACATGACTTTGCAGCATAATTCTCCTAGTCAGTACAATTGCGGCAATACTAAATGTATCCATTTTTTTATTATTTTAGTGGTGAACAAAAGTTCAGGAATTTGCAAATAAAAAATGTGCCACCATTTACTGAAACTCATAACTTTTTATTTTTCAATTAATAGTAAGGGCCTTTTTTTTGTGCCATGAGTTGATTATTTTATTCATATTATTTTGACCCTTTTTTGTGGCCTCCAGGAAAATGGCCACCGGGGGCGGTGCATGCTCAGATTGAGATCTTGGCAATGAGATCTCATTCCAAGATCTCGGCACCCGAGATCTCAATCTGAGCATGCACCACCCCCTGTGGCCATTTTCCTAGAGGCCACCGCATCGCAGTAATGGATGTGCGGAGGGTTCTGGGCTTTCAAAAATTGCTGGTGAGCCCCCCACACCACAGAGCACCGTCAAACCAGCCACACCAGCCTGGGATGGGATTACATAGAGGCCATTGCATCACACCAATGGATGTGTGGGAGCACCGGGCTTTCAGAAAATGTGGGTGGAGCCTCTGCCCCACGAGCCCCGCCAAACCTGCCACACCAGTCTGGGATGGGAGTCATATCGCCAGACCACAGAACACCCCCTGTGACCACGCTCCACCAGCGCTGCCGATCCCCCCGGTAAGCTGAATTTGAACTGTAAGACGGACCCCCATTTGACACATTAATCTTTTTTCCCTATTTTCCTTCTGAAAATTTGCAGTGTGTCTTATGGGCCAGTGCGTCTTATAGTCTGAAAAATACGGTAAGTCGCATAGGGGAACTAAAAAAATAAAATACAAATTAACAAAAAAATGATTTAAAAAATAAAAACTATAAAAAAATTAATTGCTTCTTTTCCTAATTCAAAAGTAAGGAAGTAAAACAAATAAACATATTTAGCATTCTATCCATAAAGGTCCAATATATGAAAATATGAAATTAATTAACCCCTACAGTAAACATTGTAAAGGAAAAAAAATCAAAATGTCAGAATTAACTTTTCTTGGTAACCAAAACATAGCCCAAAATAGTATCTATAAGCACAAAAGCGTGACAGAAACCTATTTTTTTCTTTTTTTTTAAGTTATGATTTTCTTTATCCGCTAAAGTATTTGAAAATATATAAAACTTTGGAACCGCTGTTATTATACTGACTTGATAAAAGTGCAAAAAAATGAAAACTGTCTTGGTCATGAAGGCGTTAAAAGTTAAGCTACATTCCCACGATGAGCTTTTGGTGCTTTTTTGATGTCCCAAAATTTCCGCACCATGTGCCACCCTATGGGGCCTCCATAACACCATGATGACACAGCTTTATCCTGATGGATTAATTATTAATTTATAAAAAAAAAATAATTAAGAAGTCAATATTGACCCTTCAGCGAGTCAGGCATATCACTCTCTACAAGCTGAAACGTTACCCCTTAGGCCTCAGTCAAACGCTTCTAATATTGCCAAATCAGATCTCATACTTCACATTGATGAGGGGTAATATCCCGAAGCACGTGTCTGTAAATTAAAATTCTGATTTGGCTTTTATCTTAAGTCATATAGCAAGGTGGCGCTAGAGTTCATATCCTCTTCCTCTCCGAAGAGACAATTTGCATATTTAAGTTCCCTTTACACAAGATGTGAATAGTCTCATAGATGTGTACCATATGGATCTATAAGACAGGAGGCATTAATCAAACTTCTGTCCTTCAGCACTGGTTTATACTTTCACTATCACAATAACAATGTTGTGTTTATGAGATGTCAGAGTCCAGTGAGGGTTTTACGATGAATTTGATATTATCCATGTCATAACTGAGCTTGTAAATGAAATTGGAGAGTGGTACGCTGTTCTACAAAACATGCTCTCAACTTAACCTGATCATGGAATCCACGTGAAGCTGTACTGCCTCCATATACAGCACTTGAGGTCAGTCTACCTGCAGACTTACAACAAATCACAAAATATCTATGGGTTCTATTCTAAATTGTATGTGCCTGAATGACTGCGTAAAAAATATATGGTCCCAAATATGGATTGAGAAATGATGGAATCTCTAGGTTGGTATACCATAGTGATTATATTGTACAACAATCAAGTTATTCCTCACTCCGTAACCAAAGTCTGGTCCTTAGCTGCCCAGTATACAGCATATACAATCACTGTCTAAGAACATTAACTCTCAAATCCAAGAAATAAAAATATTAAAAAATATAAAAATATTATGCTAAAATGCTAGCAAAAAAACAGGGAATACCTGGAAAAACACACAGTTGTAGGACACCACCTATATATAGTCATTCAAGTGGTTAGATTTCATTAAATCCTACTGATCTATATCAATGGATTGATCTATATGAGCAGAAAGCTGAACAATAGGAGATGTCTAAATGGAATATAGTCCTGTCCAGATAAGAAAAATAATATTACATTTTTAATGATTAGACACCTAATGTAATAAATTGATCAAAAACATAAAGTGCAAATCAACAAAGTGCCAAGTGCAATCTTAGGAATATTCCTATGTAGGTGCAATCTTAGGAATGTTCCTATGTAGGTTTGCATATAGGAGATGTTGTAAACTTACGGTACATTCCTCAGTGTCCATCATCAGTTTGTTGGGGTTCATGTCGAGCACCATAATTAGCATTTTGGATGAATCTTCAGTTCCGTAGAATGGAGGCATCAATTAAAACAATACATGTCCTATTTTTATAAGGACTATATTCCCTACGGGGCTGTATGCTTAGTTTATACTGGCAGTTTGGGTTAACATTGTTGAGGGTCCCATAGGAAGGATCGGCATCTATTAGATATTTATGGCATATATTGAATAAAAAAGTGTCATATATGTATGAAGAGGAAAGAACAAAATTGTTATCCAAACAATCTTTTGGCCACAAATGATACCATGTACATAGCCAATTTTTTTTATTATAAGGAGACAAGCTCAAGGAACTAATATATGACAAAGGAACGATTACAATATCAATTTCAGCCAATTTGGGGAATATCCTTCTGCAATTTATGTCACAAGTAAAATTAAATATACTAAACAAGAACAAGGTCAGCGAAAACAACAACCACAAAGACAGCAAATCTCCAAACCAAAGGGCAATGTCAAAGCTTCTCTACGAATGTTACTAATTAACTAACTGTAATAAAGGGAAAGTCGGGAGGGTACTCATTGTTTTGTGGCTCTGGGATGTTTCATCTCCTGGTATTTATTGCTTTTTAAGAAGCTTACGACTCATCTTTTCTTTAAAAAGTTATTTTAAGGAGCTGGACTGTTTCTGGGCAAAACAAACTCTCCGAATAAAACACTCTGTGAAATCCCATCTCTTGTAAAATCTTACTGCTTTGTAAAATTTCTCTGGTAAACAATATAAAACGAAGGGTTGTCCCGATGCCCATTTCTCTGAGTATATTCTGCTTATCTTGATTTGCACAAGCGATCACATGCCCCTGTGAGCAGGAATGGTACAATCCATATTTATATTTGTACATTACTAGAAAGGTAATAGTATTTATGTTTTTTTATTACATTGACTATTCAAGCTCAGCCGGGTGGTCAAGCCTCAAAAGCTATGAGTGACAGATCTAACACCTTGAGTCAGCTCAGAGCAGAACAAAAGGTTTGCTTGCCATGTGGATCCAAACCATGAGGTCTAACTGCTTTGTTGGGTCAGCCATGATTTTATTAGGAGAATACGAACTTACCATAAGTCCTGGCCATATACCAGTTATATTTCCAAAAACCCCAGAACATGGCGAATGTCCGGCTTGGTCTTGACCCGTTCTAGCACCCAGGGGTATACATATACATAGAAGAACAGCCAGTAAAAACCAGAAAGCAAAGCTCTATTTCTGCTTTATGTGTAGCAGGGGCCTAGCTGGATTTGATGGCACCAGAACCACTGCCCTAGAACCTTCCAGAAAGGAGTTATGATTTTTTAGGTTTTGAAGTTTGCAGCTGCAGAGGCAAGGGGAGGGGACTTAGGTTCAGCTCAGAGGGCAGGAGGGGAGTGACCCAAAGAGGATAAAGGTGAGGTCGTCCACCTCCATGTGATGCATGCAATCCACTTCAAAAGTGGAGGACAAGTCGAGTAATGTGCTGAGAAGGGACCAAGGAGACAGCTGTGGCAGCCCATGCCCCCTGTGGCCCAGCGCACCCATGATCTAACATCACCCGGTAATTGACATATATTCTGCTTATATCTATTCTCCTATCACTATCTGTATTTGCATATCTGACCATTGTATATGTGTAACCATTGTGTACATAGTATTGTCTAGCGTGCCCTTAAGGCAATTAAATATATAATTTACAAAGTACCACACAAAAGCAAAAAAAAAAAAAAAAAAGCAAAAAAAACCCGTAGAAGTGCAGGACAAGCGCGAAACTGCCGTCGTCCTCCTCTGCTCACACGAGCTTCGTCTCTCTCTCCCCCGGCCATAACTTTATTCTGGATGTATCGTTATCAATAAAGAAGTGATTTTATTGAAGACCGGTGAGTGCCCTCATCATTTTGTTCTTATAAGGATTGCACAAATATATAATTTAACCTTGGACTGCTCTTTTCTCGATCTCAAAACCCACAAGTTTGTTTCTCTGTTTACACGATACCGGGGCTGGTTTCTGGCCCAATATAATCCGTTATTGGATTGGGCTTATATCTAATGAGGAACTGGTGGCAGGCCTACCGGGCTGGCAGTGCTTTGTTTCACTGGTGCTAGTGAAAGGGGCCTGTCAGGGTTGTGAGCGAGTACGGTGCCACATCAATGACTGCGCTGGCCACATCCTCTCACTCCCCGTGCCTCCCTGGACCCATGTCGACAGGGGGTGTGTGTAAAACTGCACTAAGCTGACCTTACATGTCCCCGGGGGGTGTGGAACATCACATTGGTGCAACTGAGGAGACCATACCACGTGATCTCGCTGACGTATTAGTGACGTCAGGCAGGGTGGCAAGGTTTGGGTTCGTCCCAAGTGGTGGCAGCGGTGGGATTCTGCATGATTTCTCTGGTGTCATCCTTCACAGAGGGGATGCAGGGTGAGCAGTGACATCACCTATTTTGTTAACACAAGAACGAATGTTCCCAAGTTGCATATCCAAACGCCTCTCAGATAAGAAGGCGTCTTCTCAAATCCCCTTCTCTAATGGATCTATTAACCTTTTCGATACCAAAAAACTTTTAAAGGATGATAGCTGACGTTGATGGCGATTGGTGGATCCTGTGAAATCGGTTGTGGATAGGGATGTTTCCTGTCATTGTAATCCTGCCTGCTGAAAACTCTTTAAAAAAGGACAGGAAGCCTGGGTCTAAAAAAGTTATGATGGACAGTGGGAAATCACAAGAATACTATTTTTTTTGTGTCTTTTAATATAGATCGTAATATGAAAGAAAAAAAATTACCAAAAATGTTTACAACATATATGTAACACTAAACCTTATTTAAACAATAGGTTATGTTTTGATGATGCATTCATTTTATTTTTTTCCTCATATTAATTTCTACTATAACTGAGGTGAGGAATCATTATAAGCCGCAGTTATAGGAGAAGACACCCCTTGTGGTAACATTATCTCTGCCTTGCCTTGCAAAGGAACCCTTTATTTTAGGAATGAGTGGGAGTCCTCAGACATTAGTATCAGTAGTGTGGTGCTTCACAAGCTAACAGCTTCTATGGGGGGAAGATGATAATTGCAAGAAAATTCCATTTTATTAAGGGTCCCTTTAAAAAAAACTCATTGCATGTTGGACTGTTGACCCTTATAAATCTGCTATAACCTACATAGGAACCAGAGAGCGAGTGTTCAGTTTCTCTGCAGCACCACCACCACCGGAGAAAAGAAAGATTGCACGGTACCCTCTAAAATCAAGATGTGCCAGATCCTTCAGAGTAAGTTATGGAGGACATGAATGAGAAATGATTTCTATTAAATCAGAAATTCTTAATATTGTATCTGAAATTTTTTTTTTCTTAACCCAAATAGACACCTTACAAAAGAAATTAGTGTGGAAGTAAATACAGTTTCCTCTCTTGGTATGCAAATTGTTTCTTCAGAGAGGAAGAGGATTTATACTCTAAGGTCACCAATTGGAAGCAGCTTCCAATAGGTGGCGCTAGAGTTCAAGTCATCTTACTCTCTGAAGAGACAATTTGCATATTTAATTTCCCAGAGGAGCATGCATGGCATATAAGTCTCCTCACTCTGACATGCCAGGCTTGGCATGCCACTCTCCACAAGGAGAAATGTTACCCATTAGACCTCTCTCAGTAGAATTCCCATACTCATATATAGTACATGAAGAATATATAAATGTCAATATATTTAAGGAAGAAATCTACACCATAAAGGATCATTGCATTAAAGTCCACTTTTACGACAGTCTGACAATCAATTGAAATCTCTTAGCCTAATGTAGTGGTGCATTTTCATTGAAGAATCATTTTCAGGGCTCTGTAATGAATAGAGTATATTTAATGGGCTATATCATTGACGCTTTTTAAATCCAGCAATAAAGTTGTGTATTGATTTCCGTAAGCAATAAACTGTTTATTTGTGTGGAAATTTGCAGCAG